>NC_056736.1:224339995-224382495 GCF_019279795.1 Protopterus annectens | reverse complement strand
CCAAAGGCTCTGTGTGTTGTACCCAGCCATGTCATGTGTACCACCCCCTACACTTACTGGTGTCCACTGTAGAAAGCCTGCTGACACCACTACACCCATCAGCCATGTGGCACATGGACAGCCACAACACAATCAGAGTAGATAATGGTGAAAACAATACAACATTGTTAATTACTGCTATAATGCATCATGGCTGCACAGCTACCCCTCCCAAGATATTTGCATTTCCCTTTACTGCTGATAACATGCTACACAGCATTCCATTGCTACACTGTTGTATAGTCACCCTGTGCATCAGCACCATGTTAGCCTGTCCCTGCATCGATGTTATGGATGACAGTATGTGGCACAGGTATCATCATATGTACAGGGTGTGTTGTTGGTTTGCCAGATGCCTAGGCTGAGCCATACAATTAACAACATGTGTGTGTGTGTGTGTGTGTGTGTGTGTGTGTGTGTGTGTGTGTGTGTGTGTGTGTGTGTGTGTGTGTGAGGGGGGCTGAGAACTGTTATGGGCCAATGGTGATGTTGTGTGTGCAGATATGTGGTTGCCCTAGGTTTGTTCTTTATGTGTGTGTGTGTCTGCATACACACAGTTCCACCATGTGGCTGCCCTGTATGGGGATTTGTGAGACAGTGGCAGACTGTACCTGGCAGGGTTTGCAGTTCACCATCACCGGCCACTGACACTGGACCTGTGCCTGGCAGGAATGCCACAGGCAGTATCAGGTACAAAGCCAGATTGGGTACTGTCCCCCAAGGTTGACAAATGTCCACTGGATCCAGGTCCCTCTTGGGACTGGCCAGGGCCACATGCACGTGCTCTGCTATGACGGTCTGTGGACAGAGCACCACCCACAGTTCTGGGGCTAGTACTGCCACTATGGGAGAGGCTGTGACTGGTGGGTTGTGCACGGTGACCTCCAGCTGCTGATGTTTCTGGCATATGTCCACGTTGCTATTGCAACCATCAACAGCCCTGTCCTGACACATAGACATGACATTGTTGATGAGATCAAATGTCTCACCCCACAGTCTATCCATGACCTTGGTGTAATTATGAAAGGCACCTACTAGGTCATGGATGCTGTCATTTACTGAGGTGTGATAAGCCCTCTCCACCCTTAGACTCTGTCTGGTGTACTGTTCCATTTATGCCTGTGCCTCCATGACAGCCTGGAGCATGCGTGTGGTAGATATAGATGTGGCATGTCTACCAGGGGCATGATGACCAGCAGTGCTCTGATGAGCACTCCTGCACATCTGCCTATGTGGTACCCCACCAGACATCTGGCTATGGCTGCTGTGTCCTGACACACATGCCATAGATACCACACTGTCCTGGCCAATGCCAACCGTAGACTGTCCTTCAGCTAAGGCCAACAGTGATGAAGTATGTAAAAGCAGTGTGACTGTGTGTGTGGATGGGGTGGATATTTGTGGGATGTCAATTGGTGGCCCAACGGCAGCCCCAGATGACCCTGCCTGTGCCTCAACACACCTATCCTTATGGTCACTGTCTGTATCAGTTACATCAGATTCCCTGTGGGAGTATGTATTGTGCCCCACCTCGCTACCTGTGAGGGGAAAACAGGGAACAGACTGTAAGACCTGTACATCACCACTAAACAGTACACACACACACACACACACACACACACACACACACACACACACACACAAAGTGTGCAGACATGGCCATGCACACAGACATGCACACATGCAGTCGACATATATGACAACCCATACACTCCAAGAGACAACACCTGCAGACAACTCTAGCACCCCCATAACACACACAACAGCAGGTGATGGTGCAGTACAGTATCAGACATAAACTTGTAATTACACACATGTCAGCATGCAGGACATGTGATGTTTAACAGCATGCAGTGCAACTGTAGTCAATCCCCATTACCAACATTATACATGGCTGTGATGCATGGCTTCTGTTAGTAGGTGATGGCCCTCCCCCTGGAACATACTACACCCATATCCACAGCATTGCTGTGCATCTGTTCAGCACCCTGGCATGTACTGTGCACCATACCTCACAGGTGTACACACTATTGCAGGATGTGTAACTGTATGTCAATTATGTTTCCTCTGCAGCTCACAGCCTCTGTGTGTTTCTAGATTATATGTGGACACGTGTTTTGTGAATGCCTGATGTGTATTCACAGATGTCATCATCAGTGGTACATTTATGAGTGATAGAATACCATTAGACTGACCACAGACACAATGTACTGCAACTATGGTGAGTGTAGAGACAATTATTGACATGGCACTCTCTTCCATGACATGCCATGGTGCAACACTACTGCATATGGCAACACTACACATACCTGATATGTGACTTATGGCCTAGGCAGTCAATTGCATTACAAGCTATATGCGTCATTGTGCAGATGCTGATTGGGATGCATACCATTTGTGGGTGCATATGTGTGCACACACATATCATGATGGTGTGTAGCAATAACTGCTATGTGTACTACTGTGTTCACAATACCTGGCAGAGTTATAGTAGCATGGGTCATCATCATGAGCCAGTAGTTGGTCAGTCAGGCCTGCAAATATTCTGCAAACCTGCATGTTTGCATGCTAAACACATGCACAGCCCTCGGAGGTCATACAGTACCATCACTAGTGCCGTGGAGTCAGGGTTATGTCTGCCACACTACATGACCTTGTGCAGATACAGACATTCTCAGTGGGTTTGTCTCTCCCCTTCAGTGCACTGTTGTGTTTCAGGATGACACACCCTCACCATCTCCTGCTACATTGCAAATGCTCGACATCTGTGGCCTACATATGTGTGTCATATTGCAGTATCCCAAACTATGAACACCATGTGTACTGGCATATTCCCTGCCAATGCAGGGCAAACATGCAGGTATACAGTGGCACCAGCATTGTACAGATGAGGATGACATCCCTGGGTTGGGGTGAGGTGTGGATTGTGCAGCACATGCATCATAACTGCAACTTCCTGGACTTCCCCAACATGGTGCTGGTACATCAGAACACATTGCAACACATGGCTTTGGCAATGTCCTACCATTATGCATGTCATATCTATATTGAGCCCTGGCTGATGTTGCCTGTGGTACACATAGGTTCATAGGTGAGTACTGGTCTATTGGTCCTGGGGCCTACATAAGCCTAGCCACAGGGGTTCCCAGCCATGCACCACCCAATAATGTTATTCCCCTGTGCCCTGTCAGGCTGTGGCACAGATGATCTACCCAGGGTGAATTCCCCATTTCCCATCCAGTTGTCAAGTGTTTTTTTAAAGAAGGCCAATGAGTAGCATTGCCTGACATGAATGGGTAGCCTGTTCCAGAGTGTGGGAATTCCCCAGGACAGGGCACTATCTCTTCAGTGTGTTCTGTGTAATGTGTTGATTAGATTTAGGACCCTGGAGCGTGTGTTTGCAGAGGGAGTGGCATTTCTTTATGTGTAGCCTGTTCAACTGCTCTGTGCATGACATAGCTGTGTATGTTAGGCAGATGTCAACTGTGCCTGGGCAATGTGCACTGGAGTGTAGCCACAGTTGTCTGAGATGGTCTGTGTATTGTATGTGGTTTGAAGCTGGTAATCCCATTAGTGAGGTGTATGTTCTGTCAGTGAACAAGTATAGCATGCATTATGGGTAGGTGTGTTAGATGTGTACATGGCCTACACCTTAGCTATGACATGCACAGTGAATTGCCAAGCATAACCTTAAACCATACTTGCCAGCATCCAGCCGCTGCCTTGCTGGTATCCCAGAGGTACCTACATTGAGATGAGATAGAGTTGATGTCAGTGGCCACAGCTGTGGCATTGCTACAGGGTGGGTGCAATATTACAGTAAAACAACAGCTGAAGTCCACAGGACTACAGATTATGCACAACTGATTATCAGTACTACACAGCAACATACTCCACATCTCACATTTGCATGATCTACCTATACAGATACATACACAACAGTGGTCTACTGATATGCCCTGGAACCTTACCTGCATGCTCCTTGTCTGGTGTGTGGGTAGCACCCACCTCCATGACTGTATATGTCTGTACTCTTGTGGGTGGACAGGTGCCATCAGGCTCATGAGCAGCTCCTCCAGTCTGGTGAGGAGGGGATGGATGTTATGCCCCCCGTTGTAAGGTGGCCACCCCACACGGCAGTACCACTGTGACGTACATGGTGGAGCAGGTCACTACAATGATGGCAGACCTGCTCATACATACGGCTGTGCATCCCCACCTCATTCACCCTGCAGACCACATTGTTCCACATGGTGGTGCGCTCATGCTGGTCATGGATTGTCCTTGAAAACAGCAGCTGGTAGCACTGGAGGATGCTGGTGAGTATTATGTCATCCTCAGCGGCACTGTATGCTGGATTCCTTGGGTGTGCCATAGTCCCTGAAAGAAATAAAGATGGAAATATGTATGAGCAACTCATATGGCACGTTTACCATAATACAAAGCACATATCAGTCTCCTGCCACCATATCAGCTCCAACTTAATGTTCACACAACACAAGTGGTATGTCTCCGGTTTATGTACCATTGGGACATATATTGTATTGTACAACACTTTCTGCTATGTGTTTATAGACATGCTCCATGTGGGGACACTAGAGTTGCTGGGCTGTTACAGAGTATTTCACCTGCATGCCATTGTCACTGCCACTATCTTTCCACATATGCATGTGGTATGCTTGCTATGTGATTGCTACACATCTGCCATTCTGTGTTATTGGGGATATCTATGCATGCTGCTGGACATGTTCTGGGATTGTGTGGACTATTACAACCCACATATGTTCCATGACAGTGACACAGTATGTGTCAGGGTTATTTGCCAGCAGGAACACAGCTCCCACCTAATGTCGATATGTTACCAGCCCACATCACATCCGCGATCCACCAAGGAACCTCATTATCTACTGTTCCAGCACTGCCTTCATGGGGAACCACCTCAGGGGATGGTGTCCCCCCCATAGGGCACATACAGACATATGTCGTCTGACACCCACAGTTAGGTCCAGGGTCTGATGCATAAGGAGCTCCACAGAGACATGGGGTATGTGCTACTTCACCTAGAAGCATACAGTATATATACACAAGGTTAGACATGCATGTTCCTCCTCCTCAGCCCACAACCCAGACACCATTATGACCATGTGGATGCTGTTGTGACTGTGCATGGGTGGGCACCATGTTCCCTTTGTTCCCATATGGGGGCTCAATGGCCTCCACATTAAAAAATGAAACTACCCATCCTCAGTGTTTAACCACCACATGTGTGATATACCAGCCTGGTATGCTGTCATGTTTGTCACCCAACCAAGCCTACATAAAAATATGTGCCTACTACTCTTCACCAACATATATGTCCCACCTTCTCAAACAATTGTGATGTGCTCCCAACATGTGTTACATACCACACTCCACACTCCATTTTGCAGCCATGTACTGGTGTGTAGATATGTTGTGTGTTAATGTGTGATGTTCTCTCACACATGTCATGGCAGGGGACATGTATTGACATATATATATATATATATATATATATATATATATATATATATATATATATATATATATACGTGTCAGTATTATGTATATGTGTGTATGTGTCTGTTTGTATATATATATATATATATATATATATATATATATATATATATATATATATATGTGTGCGTGTATGTGTAGACATGCACTCACACACACACACACACACACACACACACACACACACACACACACACACACACACACACACACACCCACACACACACACACATATATATGTGTGTATATATATGTATATATGTATATATATATATATATATATATATATATATATATATATATATATATACATATGGGCATATATGTGTAGATATATATATATATATATATATATATATATATATATATATATATATATATATATATATATATATATAAAACTGTCCAAGGTTCTGTAGACATACACAGCTGTGAATATGTATCACACATATATTTATCTGTATGTGGGGTGCATACAAACATCTGGTCCACACTCTTATAACTCTCTTTACTTCATAACTGAACTGTTCTGCCTTGCTGCAATGCAGACAGGTGTCACATGTAAACACAGACTAACATTAGGGGGGTATATATGGTGACAGATTTTAGATAAGCATATTATACTGCTATGGCAGTTGGGCATGCTATGCTACACTTTAACATGACTGTCCTGCAGGTGGTGTGGTCTCACACCAATGTGTCTATCATGGCAGTATTAATACCACCACCAGCCATTGGCCACAGTAATGTACAGAACTCAGATATCATGGGTCACATATTTGCCATTCACTGCTGATCTGCACAGTTGACAAGTATGTCCCACTGCCCACAGGGACAGACACTATTGTCCAGAGCAATTGTTGAGCAGAACATCATTACAGGAACAAGTACTGATGGCACATATAAATCATTTCACATTATACATCCTATTATTCTATGCCATATACTACATGCAAGTAAATACATATCTGTTTCACATACCTTTTATGTTTTTTTTCCGCTGTAACAAATCCCTTTGTTACTTTTATTAAAGTTATGTTTTTTTTTCTTTTTCTCTCTCTCTCAGTCTCTCCAGTAGAGTGATTGAGCTGGTTTGATTAGATTGCAGCATGCTTTTATAGGTATTTCACATGATCAGATGATGGCCTCTGCACCAGTCAGTGTCCACCAGCTGCTAATGGCATGCAGCCTGCTGTGTAGTACTTGCGATAACCACTGTCATGGCAAACCAGTACTATAATTTGCTGACTTCTGTGGGCGTTGTCCCTTCACCTTTCCAGTATGGATGACATCCTTCCTGTGTGTGAACATCAGTGTTACAGACAGGAGGTAGCAATACCTCTTACAGCAGAACTTGCAGACACAGGCCAAATACACATTTGGGTAAGGTTCCAGACCTACAGACAGCATGAGTAGTGCTGTTGTGTGCATTGTATCTTGCTGGTCTTACAGGGTTTCTGTGTACATGTTACTTTTGCATGGAATGTTGTCTGCCTGCATAGCTCCCAACTGTGGGCCTATCCATATGATACCAAGAGGATTGGCTGTTAGGTTTTGTTTGTGCACCACACAGCTATTGTCCCAGATATATCAGTGGCATTCTGTCTGTTGAGTGCTATCAATACATGGCTACATCCATTTGTATTTCAATGTCGTATTCCTGTATAAGGGTATACTGCAACAAATCCTGTAACACCAGCAATTTCCAGGGTGTGTAACAGCAATAATGCATATATGGCCCTATGTTCCTGTCTCTGTCCTCCACATATATGCCAGTCTTTGTCCTGCTGAGATACAGAAAGGGGTTGTTAGGTAATGGCCTATCATTATTTACAGCTAGCTTTACTGGTATCATCCCAGTCATGTCATGGACTCCCACACCAACTGCTGGGCAAAAGTCCATATGTATGGGGGCAAAAGCTGGACAATACATATGTGCCCTTGTACATTCCAGAGGTCAGTGTGTGGTACACAGTGTTCCTTGCCCTTGTACAGCCTTTTATGGGGCGTCAATGCCATTAACCTAGGCTGTGACACCATTTCAGGGATATAACTTTTAAGACAAGGGTCATTCAATGTGATAGTGAGATGTTAGGTTTAGCAATGTTATGTACGACATACTGTGACATTAACACAAGTGCTACATTTCCCCCTAGGGCTTGACTACAGGCTGCAATTGGAGGCTGCTGAACTACATCTGTAACTGTTGGTTGTTACTTATCTTGAAGGCAAATCCTATGTCTACTGTTGTACTAATTGAAGGCCTTGGCCTGGACAGCATAGTATGGTATATATCCACATTGCTTGCATCTACTGTTTTGTGTGGGCCTTGCATTCATCACTGATTACATATTTCAAACTTTATGTGGTGTAAGTACTGGCATACATTATTGTATAGTACACAAATAAAGGTTTTCTGTGTATGCATATCTGTGTGCCATGTCATGTCTTCTGAATTGTGGGTGGGTATATGTTTAATGTAAGTATTCTCATTTGTGGGAATGGTCGCCACACTACACATTTCACAGGTGGCAGTTTTAGGGCTTGTGGCTGAGGGATATACTTTGCACCTAGTACTTCCACACTACTTCTACATATTTATGGCTACTAATACCTTTTGTCTGTGTATATGTGTATGTACCTATATATATATATATATATATATAGATATATCTCATATAGCTATATATATGTATATATATATATATATATATATATATATATATATATATATATATATATATATATATATATATATGTATATATATATATATATATATATATATATATATATATATATATATGATGTATATATGATTGTGTGACATATATATATATATATATATATATATATATATATATATATATATATATATATATATATATATATATATATCTATATATATATATATATATATATATATATATATATATATATATACACACACACACACATAGCTGTCTATCTTTCTGCATTTACAGATATATATATCTATCCATATGTCCATGCATGTCCGGCTCATATTTTGGCCTGTACCTCATTTTCTTGGCAATTGACATGGATGATTGCAGCATTGAAGTCAGTAACTAGTGCCAACACTTTTGTGTTTCAGACTTCATCTCCTTCTACATATATGTTCTAATACATATAACTGTGTAACTAGTAACATTTTAAGTGTATTAGAGCAGTAGTTAACATATATCCCTATTTGTACCCACATTGTGGCATACTTTGTTCAGACTTCTTGCATTAACAGGTTGTGTGGTATGATATTACTACATTTCCTGTACTATTGACTGATTGTGCTTGATGATATGTTGGTGAAAACACCAGGTTATCGATATCTGCCATGGTTTAGTGGTAAATCACTTTGTGTATGGAGTGCAGGGTACTGGGTTCAAGACTTGTAGAGACTGTTTATTTTATTGTTGGGCAGGACACGGGCCATTGGCTACAGAGTGATTAAGGTACTTTAAAGCAGTTGTAAGTGGGTTTGTGTGGGTTTGCGTGGATGTAAGCACTGCTAACCTCTGGTTACAGTTTCTTATAATCTGTTATCTTCTAAATTGCTTAACCTGCATAGGCATAGCTTACCCCCGTGCAAACAGGCTGAAACCCGCTTACTGTTGCTTAAAAGTGCCTACTCCTGCTTACCCCTGCGCTAATTTCTTTAGAAGAAAAGAAAAAAGGGTTGATAGGAAAGTGGTGAAAAAGGGGCACAAAGAGGGTAAGACAGTAGGGAAAATAACTAAGCATGTGCTGGAAGGGTATAGGAAAGGTCCATAGCTGCCCATTTCTTCTACGGTGACAGCTGTACATATACACTGAATTTGGAGGAAGATTTGGACCCTCAAATTCCCGGGAGAGGGGTGAGGACAACATAAATTCATTGTGATGCCAGTTAGACCAGATTACATGTGTCCAGTGGACACGTGTGCGAAATGGACAGCTATGTACAGGGCGAGATTTTTTTGTGGGAACAGATTGCCATTTTTTTTCAGGTGAGAGTGGGATGTTGGGGAGGGGTAGTAGGTATATTTGGGGAGATAGGTTGAATAGATGAACAGACAAGACAAACAAGACACATGCAGGGGCAGTATATGACATGTGGGGGTTAAACACCTTGGATGGGGAGGGGTGTTTGGAAGTTGCAAGCCCATGAGCCTCCAAATGGAAACAGTGGGACTGAGGTCCCCACCCATGGGCCGTCAGCATTGCACTTTCATGGCCAAAAAGGTGGATGTGCTGGGGGGTGTGTAGGAGAGGCAGGCTCACCCTCTAATTTCACCAATCGGCCCTCAAGCTGGCATAGCTGGTCTCGAAACTCCAGATCAAGCTTCTTACACACCACAGCCCGGACATGTCGATGGTGAAAGGTTCCTCTCCGCGCACGCTCACAGGGGGGGGTGAGCCCTATCCCCTGCAGTGGTTCCACCTGGAGGTAGCACAGGACCAACAGAGGCTGAGGTCCTAGGTTGGGCCCCAAACATGCTGTTGCTTGGTGCCATGGCCAGCTGAGGTGGGACAGGTGGGTCCACTGGGAGCGGCCTTCCCATACAAGCTATGTTTTAGCAGGTTTATGACAGATATGGGTTAGTGATAGTCAACAGCATTCGGGATTAGTTATAACAGCATGCATGGGTATTCCTATTAACCCAAAACACCAGTTTAAAACATTTGCAGAGCAAGCAGAACACATGCATATATGGAACAACAGTGGGCATTACAACAGCATGCAGGTTTCATTGATGGCAACAGGCCACCAATATGGGTGTATTTTAACATGACACATGCATAGAAACAAATGTGAATATTTATAAATCATTGTTACATATGTTCCAATGAAAGTTAGGAGTGTACCCATACCGATTGAGGTGTGTCATTGGGTTATTTTTGCACATATGGTAGGGGTGAGAGAGTTCAATTAACAACTAATATGTCCTTGTAGTTTTCACAACATTCTTAGACACTGTAGTGATCTGTCCCTTATATGTATTATTACACTACCCAATGGCCTTATATTGTAAACTGGTATGTTTATAGATTATTATATACGTGAACTGTGTCTTACATACAGGCGTGACAAGATGCAGGTGTTAATGCAACATATATTGAGAATTGCTCTCATATACTTTGGGTGAGGTTTTAGAATGACAGGTTTGTTTTCATATGCATTCTCTAACTATGTACACATTTGACTATCAGTACATTTATTGGATGATCACACTGATTTTTCCAGGAACGGGGCACCAGGCTGGTGATGTGGGCCATTTATCTGGACATGCTGGACAGATTGGAACAGTTGTGTGGTATGAATATGCATACAACTTTCTATCTGAACATTCTAGCAAATTCTGTACAGTTGGGTGTAATTATGCATACAGCTTTCTATCTGACATTGTAACAAAATCTGTACAGTTGTGGGGTATGATTATGCATACAACTTACTAGCACTCCTGGGATTCAAACCCCTGCTGTGTGTGACAAGATTACAGTTAACATCACAGTACACTGTGCCATCAGGGAAATGATGTAAAGCTTTCTACTGTTTTCTATCTAAGTCTTCCTCACTTTTCCAAAATGACTGACCTCTTGGCACTTCCAACATTATTATACAGAACTTCATACACATTTTATCTGCATACCACAGTATGGGTAACACTGCTTAATACAACAGTACCATTTATAGTATGCAACAGTTCAACAACATATGAAAGAAGAGTAAACAGAAGCACTCAAGGGTTATACCTTTATTCACAGAATATTACACATTTATTTCTACTTAGACGACACTTTCTAAGGCTCTTATATTTATTTGTTATGACAGTACATGCAGACAAATACTAACCTGCCTCGCGACGCAGCTTTTGCAACCTAGCATCATGGGCTTGCTCGTTCACAGCCTGTTCATCTGCAGCTGTCAGAGAAATACAGTGATATTTAGCCATACCTATCCATAGTAAACACAAGCTAGGCAATTATTAACTACTTAGTAGAATGAGTACTTAGTACTGGGGCATTGGGCATCTGCCGAGACTCCTGGATCCACTGTTCCAGTGCATCCCCCCTCCACTGCTTCAGGTCAGCATGGTGGTGCCTGACCTGCTCACCAGTCCTGGGGATACCTGTGGCACTGGTAAGGTCATGGGCGAGACTGTCCTAAGCCTCAGTTTTATACTGCGAGCCCTGGTACTGGCCCTGCAGTAGTCTCTATTCATGGTGTTTTACCAGGAGCCATACCATGAATTTTGACTCCTGGATGCCCCAGCACTGCACTCTAAATCAAGTGCCTTCACCCTTACCAGCCATTCTGCCTGCAGTAAGAAGCTACAACCAGTTATGAGAAGTATTCCCACCTATGGGGTTTAAATACGGCCAGTTTCCCACACTTTCCCATGATTGGCCTGTTTTGAAAAGGCTAAGCTATGGGCACACCTGCTTACATAAGGCTGGCACTGCTTAAAGAGGTATACCACTAGGCAGATTGAATTGGCTCCCCTACACATTGCTTACACTTACTAAGTTGAGCTGTACTGCGGTTAGCATTGCTTAATAGTTAATTAGCACTATATTTGCCTTTTGGCAGTGATTTATTCTTTATTACAGATTATATATGTGTCTGTATCTGTGATTCATGTGTACATACACTGTATGGGGACCTGGGGATTTCTACAGTTATAACACGTCAAATCTATGTTTACTGCAGTACTCCATTTCACATATTTATGTTCTGTGGCAGGTTAACAACATCACACTGTACATAGATTCAGTTCACATGTTTGGTTTGATTTTCCTGTGGTGTGGATTAGTTTGCTGATACCTCATTTATATGTATTGCTATGATGACTTAGTGGTTAACTACGGTGACTGTGGTGTACAAGGTCCTGAGTTTGAGCCTTACGGAAACTGTTTATTTTGTTGCTGGGCAGAATATGGGCCGTTGGGTACAGAGTGATTAAGGCTGATTAAAGCATTTGTACGTGGGTATGCGTGTGTTTGCGCAGAAGTAAGCAATGCTAACCTCCGGTTACAGTTTCTTACACTGAGTTAGCTTTTACGTTGCTTAATCTGTGTAGGCAATCCTTACCCCTGCGCAAATGCACTTAAACCCGCTTACTAGTGCTTATATATGCTTACTACTGTTTATTTGTGCTTAAACCTGCTTACTAGTGCCTTGTTCATTATGACACTAACACTTCACATGTGCATTTAATGCAGTACTCCATTTCACATTTAAATGTTGTTTAGTAGGTTATACAGCAAAAAATGTAAAAAAAAGATGTTCATATACAGATTTCACATGGAAAATGGTACGTGCGGCAGTGGGACTTGAACCGGGAATGCCTACTCATTAGGCAGATGCTCTGACCACTACACTATTGCTGAGATGCTTCATTCGCATATATCTTCCTTGTTATCCTCTTCAGCCTTTTAAGCTGCTTTAACTGTAGCTAAGTGATGGGCACACCTGTGCACCTACCGTTAGCTGTACTTGGAATTAAAAGAAATACAGGGGTTTCTTCTTTTTATTTTTATGTCTTGTTGCTGTTGTACACATGGGGGACTGTTGGTGGGGATATGAGGTCACCTATGAGGGGTCTCGCTCATTTATTTACACTTTCTGCTGTTCTGCTTTGCAGGGGCATGTTTATTCTGAGAGCTCTACTATCAATGCGCCCCCTGCACTTGTCCACGCTCCATGTAGGATTAGGAGTTCAGGCAGCATGCCTTCATTAACATGCATAGCATGCTGCCATCCTGCTCCTAAATGGCCACTTCTGTGCAGGACTAGACTAGTCCTGCACAGAAGATTAGTGAATACAGGGGGATTGTATATGATTTGGAATTTATATTATTCTGCAGTGGTTTGAAAAGGAAGGAAGGATGTAGTACCTTAAGAAGGGAAGGAGTGATAGTGGCAGTCTTTAAAGAAAAACTGAGCGGGTGAGGTCAAAAACTTTATGTGAAGTATTGATAACACTGTGTTTTTTAAGTATAGTTGGAAGATGTTTATATACCATTTCTGACTGAAAGAAGGGAGTGGTAATAAGTGAGTAATTATGGCCTAGATTGCATTTTCTACTTTTCCCTGAGAGGTGTGACAATAGCAAATGTATAAGGCAGTATGACTCCTCTTCTTAGTCTATAGAATTGTGTTATGAAGTATTGTTGACTGGTAGACTTCCACAGACTGTGAGGTCTGTGAAATTTAATTAAAGGAAAGAGTTTAAAGTGAGTGCAATAGATACTGAAAATAAAAGATGGAAACAGCATCACTGCCATATGATTGAGAACATGGGATGCCTGGTAAATCTATCTTAAAAGTTGCCAGAGTTCAATATCCTTATTGAGATGAAGGGCCTGCAGGCAATAAAGATGGGCAGTGTTGTATGTCTTTTGAAGGAGCATAGGAGAAGTAATGAGACGTGGTCAATGACTTAGTTGAGAATAATTTGTACTGAAATGGAATAGCTATGAATACTATTGAAAGTAAGTAAACAAGAGATAGGTTTCCTTTTTTAATATGTGATGAAGTGAATTGAAAATGTAATGAATAAAATAGAAAAGAACATATGTATTTAAGAGATAGGTACAGTTTAGCTTTAGGTCATCCAACAGGTATGGACTAAGGAAGTAGTCTGGGTAGATGAACAGGAGGTAAGTGAGGCTGCAAGCCAGAGGTAGACTGTGTTCTACAGAAGAAGTACTGTGGTCTATAATTAACTCGCTAGTTTCAATCAACATTAGACGAGGACTTTGAATAAGCAAAAATAAAGGTGTGGAAACATTGTTTTGAAAAGAATAAAGTTCCTTCACTTCTGTTATTCTCTACAAAAAGAGCAGTAGTAATTTGCAGCCAAACATGAAGAAGTAATATTCTGCTTCAGTCATGTATTTGAAATGGTAATGATGCTTTAGCCATATTGAACCAAACACACTTGCTATTTATCTTATGCATTGTTAAGGCTACAACCATTAATATGTGAAATGATGAGGTGTTTTGGTTGCATGATTACAGTACTGAAGTTGCCAGAATCAGTTTTTTTTTTTTTTTGGGGGGGGGGGGGTTAAGCAGATGAAAAGGCTGGAATAGTTTCTATGTCTATGGACTGAAGAATATTTACAAATTTTTAGGAGAGGAAGAAAAAGTAAGTAGGAGATAAGAACAGTATATTTATTATGGAATGATTTAAAAAGGTAGTCAGGTAAATAAGACTATAAATAGAAGATCATTCTGAAAAGTAAGAAGAAAGTTTAGGAAATATTTATTACTTAAGAAAGTATGGGGAAGACTTTATAGGAAGGATTGGAGAGGTCATGCACAGAGAGTGGAGTATAGATCATTGATTTGAATATGGAATAGGATGTTATGGTTATGGGAGAGATAGCGGGAGTAATGAAATTTCTCATTTCCTAGGGTTGATGCATTCATATTGACTGCTGCCATGGAAGTTTGAGGTGAAAAGGACTGGTTAAGGAAATTTTATTTATGCTCATTCACTATATTAAATGCCATTAGCAATCCTATGAACTACAACTTTAATGCTCCAGATGCTCTGTATTCTGAGACAAGTGAATCCAAAGGGCCCACTTGAAAACCGCTGTGTGACACCTCAAATGAGGAACCATGAGTATGGTTGATGCCACAAGACACATTGTCTCAAGACAAAGAGAAGCTGTTGTTTTGAAGAATAGAAGATTAACAGAAAGTTTAGTTTGGAGTGTCTGAATGCTATTTTCAGCTAGTGTTCCTCTGCATTACTTGGTGACCAGATTACAGCCTTTAAATGTGAGACATTTTGCACATTGCAGCTTAGATTTTGCAATGTCTACCATTATTCCCAGAGAAGCTGGTTAGAGATTCCTGCATTGACACCATGTGATTTATAGAGGTGGCCCATACAAACCATATTCTAGATATACAAACTGTCTTCTTGTAAGTGTAAATATGTCACCCAGAACTGATAACACTAATCTGAAAAACAGACATATCTTTAAACCCTTCACAATTTTTATTAGGAGGTAGGCATCACAAATTTCAAATGATTACAGTAACTTTCTTTCTGCTAAAATTGTGCATTATGACCATTTAGAAAGTTTCTTTTGATGCATTTAGTCTTCTCAGAATGAAAATTAATGATGGTTCCTTTGTATTTTTCTAGAGTAAAAACAATCAAGAGTAATGTTCAGACCCTGACCTGCTAGTGTGTTTTTTTTTTTTTTTATTTATCTTTTTTTTACTTAAAGATGCTTAGGGTTTTATTTGTGTCACTTTCTTTTAAAAGAGTAGGACAGCTGACACAGGAGGAGAATAGGAAACTATTAGAACTGGAAAAAATGGGTACCTTGTAACACCTGGATGTAACTTTTCTCACTTACCTGCACATAATTGTCATTGTCCTGGGTGATTGTGGAATAGCCAGACAAGATCATTAAACTTCTGTTTGTCACCTCTTGGTGGAGTGTAGCTGCATGAAATCTGGCAAGATACCCTGCCTCTGTGCCCTGATCTCTTAGAAAATTACCATGCTTATTTAACCTGGAGAGTTCTTCAAAGGAGTTACTGAGACCAAGTATAAAGGGCACATAGTCCACACTAGGATCACTAACAAAAGTTTCCATCTCAATATTACCCATACACAGGATGTAGTGAGGTGTAGTATTGCATGCAGGTAGCCCTCCAACCACACAAAATCCATAATTTTCATAAATCGGACATCCTGGAGGGTGTTGTTGTACTTACCTGTGTTTTAATTTTTGTTTACATATTTTTTGTTTTGTAGAGCTTTTTGTTCATCTATCTGTCTATCTATCTATCTATCTATCTATCTATCTATCTATCTATCTATCTATCTATGTATCCATCTACCTATTTATTATTTGCATAAAGTTAGTCTATTATTTCATTTATTTTCATATAAGTAATGCTAACCACCAATTACAAATTGTAAATGTAAGATGTGAACAAAAACGTTTAGTACTGCTATGCATCCTATATTCATAATTTATATAAAACAGTGCAATACTTAGGTCCATGGCACCACTGAGTAGAAGAAAATGTTGCTCCTCAAAAAACAAACATATCACAGTAGTTTACACTGTGCAAGTCTTGACCTACATGTGGAGACATCTAAATAAACTAAGCATTAAAACAAAAAAGGAATGCGGTCATTAAAAATGTAGAGATATTTGAGTTTTAACGTTGTACTTTGTTTAAAATTGTCAGGTTGCTATGAGTTTAGTACTGGAGAAAGCTGTTCATAGGTTAATTGGTGTTTACTAGGCTAATGACCACAAGTGCCTTTTTAAGCCTAGGCATGCATCCCAAATCTCTGACAAGTTCTGGTATCCTTGATAAGTGCAAGCAGGGGCTTGGGAGATGAAACATTTACAAGCAGGGGCCTGGGAGATGAACCATTTACAGGCTGTCTGTGTCCATTAGAGCGATTTTATTTATTTATTTATTTTTATTTACATTTGTTGACTGGGAATGTCTGACTGGACATAGGTCCATTTTCAGCAGAGGCCCGGGGAGAAAAGCTCCACAGTTAAAATATACAGACAGTAGTTACATTGGATTTACATAGCGATTAACAATTTGATTAGCATAGCAATTAATTACAAACATAGTTACAGATGAAGAACGTATTACATCAGTAGACAACTAGAATCTTTATCTGGGAAGTACATAACAGACATTAACAATTGTTACAATAAGAAGTTCCTGCTGTATAACAAGTAGTAGGCTTATGAGCATCTGAGCTTGCTATAATCAAGGTAGTTAGTGGGGTGGAAAGAAAGGTAGTGGTTGGATGAGGTGGGTGGTATTAGAGTGGGAGCTGCAAGGGTATAGCCAGCATGTTTTTATGTGTGCTTTTAGTAAAGGTTCAAAATTATGGATTTTGTGTGGTTACAGGGATACCTGCATGCAATACTACACCTCACTACATCCTGTGTATGGGTTAACATAGGTTCCAAACCAGGGATGAATTTCCTGTTCCCCATCCAGTTGTTCAAGTTACACTTGAATTAAGTTAGAGAGGAAGTCTGATTCACATGGATGGGGAACTTGCTCCAGATATGGGGTAGACTCTGGGATACATGCCTGTCTCTCCAGCAGGTCCAGTTTATATCACAGGCAAGGTTTAAGTCTTTAGAACAGGTAATTCTGGTGCTGTTTGTTTTGCGGATATGCAGGAGGTCCATTAGAGTGGGGTCTGAAATTGCCCTGTATGCTAGGCATAGATCTCTGCTCAATAGCCTGTAGTAAACAGAATACAGGGATAGGACCTTGAGGAGTTCTGTACAGGACATGTTGCTTATGCACTGTATTCTTTTAGTCACCTGGTTAGGTGATTACAAAAGCAGACAATGTACCCAATGACAGGTCTGATGAATGCCAAACACGGTGGAACAATGCCTTCCTTGGACTTAGATGCCATACCTTTGTTTATAAGTTGTGCAACATAGAATGATTTCCTCACTACTGTAGATACATAGTGGCCAAAGGCTAGATTACTGTCTATGTGTGTCCCTAAGTCCCTGACTACTAGGTCAACTCTAAGGGGTGTGTTCTCAATATGATAGCTACCAGCGGTGAATGACTTCCCAAAGGATATTGTTATGTGCTTTTTGGCATTGTTTTAGTCCATTGTTCTATCACCAGTTGTATGTCTGCATCTCCCCTTCCTGGAAAACATTTGTATTGGTTTGGGATTCAATTAATGTTTCTAATTTGTAATCATCTGCAAATTTAGTCAGCCAGAGGCTATTGATATTGGCCTTGACTTCAGAGAAGTAAATTCCAAAAAGGAGCAACCCCAGGAGTGATCCCTGAGGGTCTTCACTTGTGACTGGCCTCTTTGTAGAGGTGGACTCCCAGTTCTAATGTCCTGGGTCCTATCTGTGAGCAGGTTAGTTATCCACTGGGTGACATAAGGGTTTTTACCTAACCTCTTGAGTTTATCAACAATGCCCAAGTAGGGTATTATGTCAAATGCCTTGGCCAGGTCAAGGTAGACAGTCTGAACCACTTTGCCCTCATCCATTGCTTTGGTGACCTCCTCAAAGAAGTCCACCAAGTTGAGTAGGGATGACCTCCTCATTACAAAAAAAATGGGTTCAGTCCAGTAACTGCAGGTTTACTATATCATTATTGACATTTCCATGATTTTTTTTTTCCATGGATTTGTATGTGAGACTAGTGAGACTTATGGTCTGTAGTTTCCAGGGTCTGTAGATGGCCTGCCTTTGTGCAGAGGGATGACTGTTGCTATTCTCCATTCATGAGGCAAGAAGACTGTTTGGAGGCTACAGTTAAATAGCAATTCAACTGGGCCTGATAGTTCATGTTTTATGCTATTTATATGGCATCCTGAGATATTGTCTGGGTCAACTGATGCAGTGTTCTTGGCCTTAGAGAGAGCATTAAGGATCTGTTTCCTGGTGATAGCAGGGGGAGTTATATTTGATGGTATTTCCTGAGGGAAGGTTGAGGGAGAGAGGGGGTAAAGCTGGAACTGAAATTGTTGGCCAGGAGGTTTGCTATATTTTCCAGCTCGGTATAGGTGGCCCAATTAACAATGAGCTCTGCACACAATCATGTATTGCCTTTGAGGTCTGGGACATAGCTAAAAAAATGTCTTGTAGTTGTTCTTTGCCTGGGAAGCCAAAGTTAACTCAAATTTGGCTTTGGTAGACTTTGTTTGTCCTCTGAGTTTTTGGTTTAGTTTGATGAGTGTGCCTTTATCCTTCTGGGTGTTGCAACTCCTACATTTTGACATGATTTTCTTCCTTCTGTTATATAGCCTATTGATTTTGTGATTCTACCGGGGTAGCATGTTTTTAAGTTAGTCCTGTACTTTGGTGCCTCTATGCAGTTACTAAAATGCTTGTATAGGTTTTCTGTGAAGAGTTCTGCATAGGCAGCAGTGTCCTCAGGGTTTATGAGGGCTTGAAATGTTGCCAAATTATCACTTAATAGCAGGAAGTTAGCCTTTGAGTAGATCATGAATATTCCAGGGTTAGCCAGGGGTCCAGGTTTTATTTTTATTTCAAAGGAGACCATTTTTGAGTTGTATAGGATTCCCAGTTAATAGTGTGATAATTAAAGTCACCCATGAATATGGTATTGAGTTGGATGGTGAGTATTTCCAATAATTTTAAATAGATGTTACGGGTTTCCTGGGCCATAGAGGGGGACCTATATCTTTGCAAGGAAATGGCATTGGATTTTGCCCATGGTGATTTGAACATAGAGAAGCTCAAGTGCATTGTCCTGTTTAGCCATCCTTGAGGTATATTTATTTTTGATGTAAATTGAGACACCTCCACCTTTAGTCCCTGTCTGTGTAATAGCTGGTCTAAAAGTGTGGAATGCATTATAACCTTCCACTGTCAGTGTGCTCTCTGCAGCTTTAAACCATGTCTCAGTGACGACACAGACATCAGCATTCTGTAGGGTGAAGAGAGCTTCTAGGGAGTGGAGATTTTTATTTAGACTCCTAGCATCAAGCAGTAATACTTTTAGATTTTCTTGTTTTTTATTTGCTATGTCAGAAGTACTTTCAGTTTGACATTGCATAAAAAAGGCACTATGGGAGATGACAATGTTTTAGCTAATATTCAAAAGTGTAGAGAGAAGAGGTACAGACCATCCTTGGCAAAGCAGTGTAGTTTGTTGACCATCTCCTCCCATGCTGATAAATATTGCACCCCTTAAACATTGGTACCCCATGGGAATGTAAGGATGACTGTAGCATGCACAGTTATGCTTTTCTGACTAAACACAAACACACCCACACACACACACACACACACACACACACACACACACACACACACACACACACACACACACACACACACACACACACACACAGCTTCATACTTGTATCCCTTCTCCTTCGAAAAGTGTCAGAAGAAGTCACATTTATCATTTAAATCTCACAGATGGAGAGACAGTGGATTAGCATCAATACATGCACAAAGATAGTAGAAATTCTAGTCTGAGATACCATGACTTGTTGTTAATAATTGTAGATAGCTTAGGGAACTGATATCTATGATAGCCAGGCTTATTGGTCTATATGTGTGCTGGTTAAGGATTTTATTTCCATCTACCAAGAAGGTTTAAACAGCTTTATCTCCCTTCATTTTGCCATTCCAAATATTAGCAATAATTTTGTGTTTGTTTTATGTCTATATGGATGACCAGCTACACTGTAACTGTGGGTCTACATAAAGGTTACTCTCAGTTCTGCCTGTGAGGAGTTCTGTATACTATTTCCATGTGTTTGGGGGATTTCTGTAGATTCTCCAGTTTCCTCCCAGTTCCACAAATCATGCTGGGTGATTGTTCCCTTTGCACTTTCCCTATGGGTTTTATTTCCCATTGCCCTTGTGGCCTTGTTAATGACAGAAAAGATTAACTAACACAATAGTAAGTAAAAATTAAAATAAAATAACAATATTTACTTTTTATGCCACTGCAAACCTTCAAATCTTTATGGAAAGTATATAACATCTAAACTGTGCATCACGGGTAACTTGCAACGTGACAGCATCAGTCTTTTAACTGCTCCTCTAAAAGGACTGTTCAGAGAAAGTAGAGTTGGGAAAAGTAGAAAGAGCATTATCAATGTTTATCAGACTCTTCTTAGATATTTTGGATGCATGATGGAATATATAGCATTGTATTCAAGTGTAATGTTTAAAACATTTGTCTTGCCCAAATGTGACTGAGATTTATGGCATGCATGCATAAAGGAAACATACGATAGGGAAACAATCATGAGAGGTTTGCAGGGAGCTCATAAGGAACCATAGAGTTTCTTGCATTCATATCTTTTTCTGTATCTACATGGTAATCTAGATAATAGTATTTGCAACACAACAATTAAAGATGCAAAGTAAATGCATCTTTACATTTATGTGCATGTGCATTCTTTTTTATATTCTCATTACAGATAATCAGAGGCTGGGATGAAATAAAAAAAATAATCATTGGAAGTTGCCAGCCAGACATACATGTCTAACAAAATTCAAACAGTAGTTACCAAACAGTGAAAATAACCAGAATAACACCCCCAAAAAATTACAAATGTGTTAAATTGTCACCACAGCTCTCAAAAATCTATTTATCAGCATTTGCTACTCTTCCAAATTGTTCAAGAAGTGTTTGGATACAATGCAATAAATATTCTTCAGTTTGTTAGTTAGCAGAGAAAGCACAAAAAGCAACTACAATAAATGATTTGTGAATGCTTCCATCATTAAACTTTTAATGAATGCATAGAGAAAGGACTTCACAGCAGAAAGTTATATGATAGTGACATTTCATAAGCAGGCAAGGCATTGCTCTATTGTAAGTTGTTGGAGTTATGAAATCATTTAATGTAGTGGGCTTTATATGCCATCAACACATTGTTTTTGTTTCTTAACTAATCAGATAAGTGCTTTTTGTAGGCAATTATCTGAATAATTATTTTACAACAAACCAAATTGCTCAGTAAAATAAGATTTGCAAAGCCACCACATTCTTTTGAGAAGCTCCAAGCAGTAAACATTAACAAAAATATGATTAACAAAAATATAAATACTCCAAACCAAATACCTAGACATGAAACATGTAACTTCATTTGCAAAACAAAAAACATAGGTAAAGATTATATTTTCATTCCAAACAGACAAGTCACACTATAACAATAAACTACAATTGTTTTAGGAGTGCACCATAACTGCAGACATTTATGTATGCTCACTGCTGTAGTAATAATAATACTTGTGACTTCTGCCACAGAAGGCCTGATGTATAACTTAGTATGTAGAACTTTTCACATATTCCCTTCCACACCAGGCAAACACTTCTCAAAGATGTCAGTACGGTTGTTTTGTAAAAAGGATGTCTGTGCATGCCATCTTTAAATCTTTCTTACAACTGTTGGATCAATGGATGTGGGCTGAGACCAGATCTTGCACCACTCAGGTGGCATATGTCCCGGCAAGAATTGCTAACCAACAAGAAAGGCCCAAAAAGCTGACTCTGCAGATACTAAGTCAATCTGGGGAATGAGAGGCACTTTGTAGAGGTAACAAAGATGGAAGAAAAGATGAAATGGGAATGACTACCCACACCATTTCCAGGATGACAACAATAAAGGTTGAAGAGGAGCTAAGAGTAAGAATTACAAGTCAAACAGTGCACATTCTTGAATAACTGCAATTATGTTAAGTATTTAACAGAGATACACTATGTTAATTGTGTTGTTCATTACTGTTTAGTGAAAAAAGCTGGGAAATTTTCCAGAGCTCCAGGACCAGTGGGTGATAGTCCCGAGAAAATGTACAGTAGATGCTGTGATATGGTTATTGCAAATCCTGCCCTGGTTCTGGAGGTACTTTCCAACTTATAATGCAGGTTTGGACAGATGACCGGATAGCTGCTTCTAAGATGGCATGGGTATTAATCCCTACAAAAGTGGACAGTGGTGGCTGCTGCTGTTGACATGGGTGTTAACCCCTGCAAAAGTGGCTAGTGGTGGCTGCTGCTCTTCTTTTACAGCAGACTGGAACATGCCCTGCTGCAGATTTACCATACAAAAACTAAAAGATACAGATGCAGTGAGCTAGTCATTCAGGTGTGGTCTGTTTAGAGGAAGGCCTGCCATGCTTATACATTCAAAGGATATAAATAACTGGTCTGATTTGCTTTCTTTCTTTTTTTTTTTGGGGGTTGTCTATTCTTGTCTTCTTGTGTACCAGAATATTCTTCTAGGAAGGAATATGAGATACACTGAGGATCATTCCTGACATCTAGATAAGTAACAAAGTGACATACCTTCAAGTGCTATCTTTCATAAGCAATATACATGATTTTCCCTTGTTCGTTGAGGCACCACTTCATGGTCAGATTTTCTGTGTGGATGTGAAAGACTTCTTTCTGCTAAATCTATTTAAAGGCTTTGATGGCTAAAATTACTGCTATAATCTATTTAATATTAATGTGCTTTTTCCTCTGAATTTTATCCTTGTTCCCTTGTATCCTGGCTTTCCTCAAATGGGTCTTCCCCTAGGGAAAGCTTGAGAAACCTAGTTTCCTAGGTCTAACTTGAATGAGATGTTCTACAGCTTTCTCTTCATATAAAGCAGAAGGGTGAAGGGCACTGCAAGAAGTGGGTATGCTGGTATCATCTGTTTTTAGGTAAGACCAGAGTATCCTCATCTTGCACTTTGCCAAAGCCATCATTAGTAATGAGGAGGCCACATATGTCAGTGTAAGGAAATATGCCTTGCAATAATCTGATTTCTCAGGAATGGCAACATATCTAAAGAAAAATATCCTTCAATTTGAAGTGTCCAACAGAGCTACCAGGTGGAGGATTTGCCTGGAGGTTATTAACTGGGATTTTGGCATATTCAGGTAGACTTTGAAAGCTGGCCAGATTAAACAACAGAGCATCTCCTTTGGGCATAGCTCTCAACCTTCCACCCCCAAAATGAGGAACACTCACCTTCATAATGTGGAACAAATGGGCAAAATATGGAACACATACTAATGGCTTACTAACAACTTCAAATAGGAAGGTCATAGGATGGTTACAATATGCTGGTTTTACTTATAAAGAAGATTCTTTAATGAATTAATATGATTAGTTTCTATTTACCGTGGATTTCACTTAAAAAAAATTCCTAACACTGAATGTGTGACAGACTCTTTCAATGTGGAACTTTAAGGAACTTCGAGGAACGTGAACTTTTTAAGACATCAAATGAGGTACGTTCCTCGTAATGAGGTACACTTGAGAGGTATGCCTTTGGGGTGGTGCTTGAATCAGACAGGTATCCAAGCAGGGACAAATGTGAATGCCTTTGCGTCTACAATAGGCAATTACTAGAACTTGGTACTCTGTAAATATCCTTTTTTGCAGTAGCTAAACCAAAAGACAATGGAGTTAACTGTCAGATAGCATACCAGCTTTGTCAGATAGTATACTAGCTTCATATCAGAAGTACTGTGCAACATAGTCTTCAGCAGAATGGCAAAAAACAGCTTTATACATATCTGCATAGAGACCCAAGATACAAGCTTTTTTATTTGAGATATTGCAGTGATAAGAGAAGCAGAAAATAAGATGGAATGATAATAGAACAAATACGATTTTGAAGAATTTTACTGGGTATAAATACGTCATCCATCTTTTGTGATGACTTTCTTGATTTTGACTAACTGCAGTTGTTCAATGTTGTTGAGGCATAAGGTCATTTTTTCATTTACATACAGTCATTAATAGCTCCAAACAGCTACAATGAATCCTTCAAGGAGGTTAAATAATGCAGATAATTGATGCAAGATGCAGGTGTTATAATGTTTTATATAAATCAGGCCTACACTTTTAGTGGAAACTAAACAGCATGTTTTGAATTGTAAAAATCATTTAAATCCAAACTAGCTACATAACAGAATAAAGTCAAGTATACAAACAAGTATTATTCAAATGATAATATGCAAATAATACTGCAGCTGATAAGAAATAGGAAAGAGCATGTGTTGTCTCTGTAGGCACCTACAATCAGGAGATGTGATCTAAAGCACTGTACACTGGTGGAACATCTTATTATTTAACAGTGGAATTAGACAGCTGGTTCTAGAATATTGTGAGGTAATGTCTGCTTTGGATAGTAATAACAGATGAGTGAATTATGACATATAAAAATATTATTTTTTATATTTATTTTGCTTTTGTTTACCAGGATTCGGCTGACTGGGTTTAGTCAAAAAAAGCCTTTTCATTGGAAGCCCAGGGAGAAAAGCTCTAAATATTACAAACATTTTTAAGCAGACATTCAGTAATATAAAACAGAAAAATCCTGGAAGAACACCGCTGGATGCTTCAAGTAGTAAAAAATAAGAACTTTTAATAAAAGCTGGTACAAAACAGATAAGCGCTTTCGGGTTGGTAGCCCTTCATCAGATGAATAACAGACATCAAAACTCACAATTTAAACAAAACATCTTCCAATCAGCATCTAGTAAAATACCCGCCTATGTTTCAGGGTGGGTTTCACTGGGATGACATCATTAAGACCCGGCCCCCTGTGGGCCATCAGCTGTATAATCCATCTAGACTCAATTAATTCAGTTAATTGTTTGATGTCTCCACCCCTTCTACCCAAACTAACATTAACTATAGCCCTAAAGCTAAAATTGTGTGTGGGATTATCTTGAATATGTCTAAAGAGGGCATTGTGCTGATCACTGTTCCTAATGGCAGATAAATGCTGTAGGATCCTGACTTTAAACATATTGTTGGTTTTGCCCACATAAAAACAAGGGCAAAACCACAATTAGATAAACAATGTCCTTTGTTCTACATGTAGCCCTGGCTTTTAAAGAAAAGATTCTACCTGAGACAGGATGCTGAAAAGTAGTGTCCTTATTGATAAAGGTACCGCAAGGTACAGTGCCTGCTTGTGACTTAAAACTCAGTTTTTTAGAATGATACTCTCCACATAACAGATCTTTTAAGCTCTTGTTCTTCCTGTATGCAATACAAGGGCTAGATCCTACTAAACCCCTAATCCTATCATCACTTACTAGAATGTTCCAGTTCTTTTTAACAATCTCACCTATATCCTTAATGTTACTACTATATGTAAACATAACTTTAGGTTTAAGAATATTGGTGCCATTCTTGGGAGTTACATTATGCTCATCTATGGAACGATGCATCCAAGGTCTATACACATGTTTCCTCTTGTGTTTACTACCTTCAACAACCTTGTTCACCATATCTCCCCTATAACCTCTTTCTTCAAAGTAACCTCTCAATTTGCTCATTTAAACAGGAATCCTCAGTACATACTCTTGAAATCCTGCCTAGTTGTCCTTCCACAATGTTGGGGAATGTATACCGTGGATGCATGCTATCAAATGAAAGGAGAGTATTCGTCCAACACTCCTTCCTGTATATACCAGTGGAAAAACCTGTTTCAGTTTGTTCTATGATGACATCCAAAAAATCTAACTGAGTATAGGAGATACTTTTAGTAAATCTGAAAAACGTGGTGGTGGAATGTAGGAAAGATATAAACTCATCCAAGCGAGCTGGCTCCCCCTCCCACAAAATAAACACATCGTCCGCAAACCTCTTATATAGCTTGATGGATGGTAGCCAGATTGTGTTGTTGAAAATATATTGATTTTCCCAAAAGGAAAGCACTAAATTAGCATATGTACTGGCACAGGGTGTGCCCATGGCGACACCCTGTGCCTGTCTGTACAGTTGTTGTAAACCCAAAAAGATGTTATTCTCTAGTACCATTGTAAGCATAGTCTTCACAAGATCAACCTGTGAATCATTAGCTCCTCTATCCTTCAATAAACTGCCAACTGCTGATATTCCATACTGATTATTTATGACCGTAAATAGGCTCTGTACATCCAGAGTAACCATTAAATAATGAGTCCTCGGTGTACCTCTATCTATCTCCCCAAAGCCAAAATCTCCAGTGTCCCTTAGAACATTACTCATACTATCCACATATGGTCTTAATATTGTTTCTAACCATATGGAAATGTTCTCTGTCACCCATTTTCGGCCCGACACTATGTGGTTCTATCAGGGATTTGTGTATTTTCGGTAACCCTTTAAAAGAGGCGCCTTCAACCTTAAGAAACCTGTACAATCCTTCATCTATTACCATGTCATGCAGTAAGAGCTCTAAACTATTATGGACTTTGTCAACCAAATTTTTAACCATAACAGGGTTAATAGGAACATATGTGGAACCATCCGATAACAGCTCTGCTATCTTACTCTGATAGTAACTAGTATCTAGAACCACTACTTTTATCAGCCATTTTTATAGTAATCTCATTATTATAAATTAATCCCTGTAATGCTTTTCTCTGTTCTACTGTCAAATTATAATACTTATCATTGTGTCCCTTATGAAAATACTCCAAAAGGTCCCACTCACAAGCATTAATAAACAAGTTCATGGAAGGAGTAAAAGGGGGCATATAGCTGCTAGGTTGTCTCAACGTTAAATCATTGGTATTGGTTGCACCAAACAAATTATGTAGGGCTATACTCCTACAATAAACCATAAGGTCCATCACGATCTCGTGATAAACACTGTCCCTGCTAGGAACACCCTTATTAAGCACATCCAGCTCATCTGTAGTCAAACAATAAGTAGATAAATTAAAAACAATATTAGTGTCAACATACTGAGTCATTCCACAGTCCTTCTTTTCTTTTGTGGGTCCCTGCCTTCGCTCAATGAGCGTTTCCAGGACCCCTTCTTCTTGACAGGGACAGGCAACACATTCAAAAAATGCCGTTCCGCTGACAAATTTTTCGGTCTAGCCCCCAAACGACTACTGTCCGCTGGTAAATCTACTCCAGGAGCAGACAGTTCGTTCATGGAAACCACAGAAACAACATCAGATGGCTCTGCTAAACAATCAAATGTTCCAACAGGTTTTTCTATTACTTTGACCGTGGTGGTGGAAATTGTAGAGCCTAAAGTAACGTGCGTTGAACCCAAACCTGGAGTGGTCTCCAACGAACTCGTGGTGTCAGCAGCGTCTTGTGCGTCGACTCGTAGCTAACCGGTACTTGTCACAGAACTACTAATATTGTTAGATGCTTGTTCCTTCTCACAAAACTGGGTATTGGAGGGTGAAATATAGCTAGATTTGGGTGCTAACTTAGATGAATAGCTAGCTGTGGTATGGCTTTGCGCAACCTAGATCTAGGCCAGACAAAGATGTTACCATTGGAGAAATCTGCATGATCTCTCCTTAGTTTACTTATTTTTAATGTCTGTAACTTAGCGTCATTCTCTGAAAGAGATTTATACACCTTATAAGTAGCACCTATGAAGTCACTGCTCATTTTATCCTGTAAGTTCTCTGACTCCTGTTTGAAAATCCATTCAACAGTTCCATGTATTGAAAACTTAATGTTTATGAGCTGCCATTTTGCCAATAATTCTGGGTATCGTGTCCTGGCATGCACAGCACCCTCATGCCCGGGGAACAATACCATATTCTTCTAGATGATAGGTTTGCCATTGAAGGTGCTGTAGTCTCCCCATTTTATAATTAAAATCACTCAAAAGTTCATCAAAATTCTTATCCACCAAAACAGGAGAGGAGGTACTTAGACCATGATCTTTCAAAGTCACAAACCCCAAGTTTAACAAGGGGTTTTTTACATGTATAAAGTTATTATAAGTCTTGCCTTGGTTAACCTCTAACGTAGAGGTCCCTCCTTTGTTTCCAGAAGAAGATTCTTTAGTTGCATCCATAACGGTTCAACACCAATAAGCACAAAAAAGAAGAAATAAGTCCAATAATGAATGCTAGGTGCTGAAATGGTTCCTCAAACAAAAACAGAAAAATCCTGGAAGAACACCGCTGGATGCTTCAAGTAGTAAAATAAGAACTTTTAATGGTTGGTAGCCCTTCATCAGATGAATAACAGACATCAAAACTCACAATTTAAACAAAACATCTTCCAATCAGCATCTTTTTCAGGGTGGGTTTCACTGGGATGACATCATCAGCTGTATAATCCATCTAGACTCAATTAATTCAGTTAATTGTTTGATGTCTCCACCCCTTCTACCCAAACTAACATTAACTATAGCCCTAAAGCTAAAATTGTGTGTGGGATTATCTTGAATATGTCTAAAGAGGGCATTGTGCTGATCACTGTTCCTAATGGCAGATAAATGCTGTAGGATCCTGACTTTAAACAGATCTGTTATGTGGAGAGTATCATTCTAAAAAACTGAGTTTTAAGTTACAAGCAGGCACTGTACCTTGTGGTACCTGTAAGGCCTGTGCCTTTATCAATAAGGACACTACTTTTCTGCATCCTGTCTCAGGTAGAATCTTTTCTTTAAAAGCCAGGGCTACATGTAGAACAAAGGACATTGTTTATCTGGCCAATTGTGGTTTTTGCCCTTGTTTTTATGTGGGCAAAACCAACAATATGTTTAAAGTCAGGATCCTACAGCATTTATCTGCCATTAGGAACAGTGATCAGCACAATGCCCTCTTTAGACATATTCAAGATAATCTCACACACAATTTTAGCTTTAGGGCTATAGTTAATGTTAGTTTGGGTAGAAGGGGTGGAGACATCAAACAATTAACTGAATTATTTGAGTCTAGATGGATTATACAGCTGATGGCCCACATGTCATCAGTGAAACCCACCCTGGTATTTTAATAGATGCTGATTGGAAGATGTTTTGTTTAAATTGTGAGTTTTGATGTCTGTTATTCATCTGATGAAGGGCTACCAACCTATCTGTTTGTACCAGCTTTTATTAAAAGTTCTTATTTTTACTACTTGAAGCATCCAGCGGTGTTCTTCCAGGATTTTTATGTTTTTTTGTTTCGCTTGTGTGTGCCTTTGGAGGAACCATTTCAGCACCTAGCATTGATTATTGGACATTCAGTAATATGCAAGAACAGACAATAAATAAAATACATTAATAGCTATATATTTTTTGATAATCTGAGTGCATTCATTTGAAAGTAGAGGTAACTATTGCAGTATAAAAGATACTAGATATTGAACCTTGAGCATTTCAACAGGCATATTAGTGGATTTGCTAGCTAGATAGTAGATCATGTGATTAGTACTTATAAAATCAAATAAAGGAAGGTGAGGGGAGGAAAATACGTACAGCAGAAAATGAAAATATTTTAATTATGAGGTAGGTGTAAAGCAAGTTCGGAGACAATTATATATATGGCTGTTATAAGGTTTACATTAGCAGTATCGTAGTTGCTCCTTGTAGCCAGGTTGTGACTGATGTTATAGCCGTCTGGATACACAAAGCTTAATTGAGTACACTTTTTTGCAGTTGATCTGTTCCCATGATAGTTAACAAAACTGTGCTGCACGTATTTGCTTGATATTGCTGGGCAATCTGGATACACAAAGCTTATATACATATACTTTGTTTGCACTTGATCTGTTTCAATGATAGTTAACAAAACTACGCTGCATTTTATTTGCTTGATATTGCTGGTCTCTGTGTCTGCATGCTGCTTTTCTGCTTTAGTGATAGTTAACAAAACTGTTTCACAGTGGGTGTTGCTTTAATTTCTGTTGAAGTCAGCTTATCCAAGTTGTGAGCACAGCCTTTTGTGTTACCTGATTGCCTGAGGGTCTTATGTTTTACGTTATACTACTCGTATAAGCAGTTACATTTCTGTGAGACTGTATCAGTATCATAGCTGCTCCTTATAGCCTGGTTGTGACTGATTCTATAGCCATCAGGATACATAAAGCATATATAAGTATACTTTTTTGCAATTGAGCTGTTTCAGTGGAAGTTAACAAAACTGTTCTGCATTTATTTATTTGCATGATTTTAGTGATAGTTAAAACTTTGCTGCATTTATTTATTTTGCTTGATATTGCTGGTATCTGCATCTGCATTTTAGTGATAGTTAAAACTGTACTGCATTTATTTATTTGCTTGATGTTGCTGGTCACTGTCTGGATTTTGTTCAGTTTGTTTCATAGTGGGGGTTGCTTTACTTTCTGTTGAAACCAGCCTATCCACATTGTGAGCACAGCTTTTTGTGTTATCTGATTGCCTAAGGGTCTTGCTTTTCCTTTGTTCTACTGGTATAAGGACTTACATTTTATTGAGACTATATCAGTATCATAGCTGCTCCTTGTAGCCTGGCTGTGATTGATTCTATAGCCATCTAGATATACAAAATTTATATAAATATGCTTTTGTTCACTTGATCTGTTTCAGTGATAGTTAAAAAAAAAACTGTTCTGCATTTATTTATTTGCTTGATATTCCTGGACTCTGTGTCTGCATTTTGTTGTTCTCTTTTAGTGATAGTTAAAAATGTGCTTCATGTATTTATTTGCTAGATATTGCTGGTCTTTGTGCCTGCATTTTGTTTTTCTGTTTTAGTGATAGTTAACAACACAGTACTGCATTCATTTATTTGCTTGATATTGCTGGTCTCTGTTTTTGCATTTTGTTTTTCTGTTGTAGTGATAGTTAACAACACAGTACTGCATTTATTCATTTGCTTGATATTGCTGCTGCCTTTGCCTGCATTTCCTTTCCCCTCATCCTCCAGACCAACTGTTGCTGTATTCTTAAACTCTGTGGCTTTGAAATTGTCCACCCCTGCTGACACTCCTCCCAGTCCCTTCTCATTTGCTCACTCCAATGAGTACAGTGCGATCATTTGGGAAGGACTACCCCTAGGCTTCTTTGATTCTAGACACTCTTCCCAGTCCCATCTCATCAGCTCATTCTGCTATGTACAGAGAGAGCATCTGGGAATGCTAACCCCTTAGTTTCTTAATCTTGAATTATCATCTGTGTCCTCCCTCTCCAGTAAAAGAAAAGAAAAATACACTTTATTCAGCTGCTTTTACTGGAATTGTGCTCTTCCTGCTTTATTACCATATTTTCCTTGCTGTTTGCTCTTAAGTGTTGAAGTGCTTTTATTCTGCTGTATGTATTACTGGCTGTTAGTAGCCTGATTCAATTTATCTGTTGTTCTAAGCCTCTTAGTTTTGGTTTTAGCACTTGGGCTTCAGGCCAGTTATTTTGCATTTAAGAAGGTCTTTGTTCTTTTCATTCTTGTGGACAAACCCTTATCAAAACCCTCTTTCCATAAGTCCATCCAGGTTTCAGAACACTATATCTGGATAATTCCCATCAGTTTATTTTTCTAGCCTGGTCACCATGGGCATACTGAGACAATGTCGAAACTGCCTCATGCTCCCTGACAACCCTCTTCTCCTAGCACATAATTCTTCTACTTGTGAGAAATGCATGTACATCAGTAACCTGGAATCCATGCTATCTCATGCCACAGTCAGTACTCCTGACAAAGAGAACATTGCCAGCACAAAAATATCCCATATCACATAGCCAAGCACAACACACACACCTATGCAGAAGTCCTCAGTAAAAACATACCTAGCAGAGGCCTCCAAAACACATTCACAAACATTCTACACCCAACCACTGGACTGTGCAGTGGTGCAGCAGTAGTGTTGTCACCTCACAGTTAGAGGTTCTCTGGTTCAATTCTTGGCTGGGATGCCTTCTGTGTGGAGCCTGCATGTCCTCCCTGCATTCATGTGGGTTTCCTCCAGGTGCTCCGGTTTCATCCCATGTTGCAAAGATATGCATCTAGGGCTTTTCTCCCTGGCCTCCAGTGAAAATTGACTTTGTTCCAAGTTGGACTTTCCTGGTTAACAAATGTTAAATAAATAAGCACACAACACATTACAGACAGAAGACAACACGCCAGTGTCTCACAAACACAGCCCATAAGGCATACAAATAAACTCACACAGCCTATAAAGCATAACAATAAACCAAACATACTAGTCATTGGTGACTCAATTGTAAGTCACACCAATGTTCCCCTCACCATGCTCAACAAGGAGAAGATCACGCTCAGTTTTCTGTCAGGTGCCAGAATCTGTCACATCACACGAGCACTTAAGTGTATCCACAACTGGTACATGACCCAAGCCCTAAGCATCATCGTACCTTCACCAAGAATGATACCACAATATCAACAAAATTAATTGTCTTTAACAATTGGCTTATGCTTTGTATAAACATATAGCTGAGTTAAATTCACACAAATTTGGTTTTATGCTTACTGAACAAATAAGAAATGACCCTCAGGGGCGTGGCCAAAATGTACTCAGAGTAACAGCACTTCTCTTCAGCTCTGTCTATTCCAGTTTTCTCTGACAGGATATTTAAAATATATCTATCAGAAATCATCTGGATATATTTTTATAAAAGGATACTTTATACCTTATACAAGGATAGTATAAAAAATTATTTTTGATTATTTTATTTTTTTCCTGTTAAAAAACATCAGAGATCTTCTGAACTACTCCAGTCAACAAGATGAGCTTCAACAAATCTTTTCACCAGGATACAACTTTCAAAAAGGAATTACAATCTTTGTTACTTAACATTCAAGAACTAATTAGTAAATTGATAAAATGGACCTGAAATTGGATAGTTTTAAGGTGAACTGTACTAAACAAATAAACATTATACATGAAGATTTAAAACCACAGATAGAACAGCTTTAAGGTATGGAAACAACTCTAAATGATATGGATTCTATGCTCCAGGAAGATGAGCATAATATTGAATTCCCTTTAAAGGAACATACTCACCTTTTGTCTAAAATAGATGATCTGGAAAACAGGTTACATCGTAATAATATCAGAATCTTTGGCTTGCCAGAAAAAAATAGAAGGAGATTGTATGGAAAAGTTCTTGTCTACATGGATACCTGAAATACTAGAATTACCTGAGGCTCTTTCATATGGTATTGAAAGAGCACACAGATCTTTGGTTTCATCAAAAAATAAAAAAAGCAATTTTGCAAGATCTGTGATTGTAAAATTCCTTTCCTCGCACGATAAGGAAATTGTCTTAAAGACAGCATGGGCAAAATCTCCAATTAAAATAAAAGATAATTTAGTTCATTTTGATAATGACTATTCTCCTGTGGTAATTGCAAAAACAAATGTTTTCCTACCTTTGATAAGAGAACTTAAAAAAATCAAATAAAATCTCACCTGTTGTTTCTTGCGAGGCTTAAAATATTTTACCAGGATACATCTAAATTGTTTGAAGATCTGGACAGTGCACTTATTTTTGTTAAATCTAACAAACATTTGGACAAAATAGAAGAAATGGATTGGGCCAATGCTAACCTGAAGAGATTATCCGAAAATGAAACTAGGAAAACCCATGAGCACAAGAAGAAGCTAAGAAAATTAAAAAAACTGCTCTTATATGCTTCTATTCACAATGGAAATCCAGTTTATTTGTTCTAAACATACTAATGATCCATAAGGTTGGGGAAATTAATAACCGGAACAACAGGTAAGATTTTACCACTGTTTATTATACTTTTTAATGATAGTCTTTACTGTTTTTATTTTGATGCTTATTATGCAAATATTTAGTTGTTTCTTATTTTTTATAGGAATGGGTTACTGTTTAAATTGAGTTATTATTGTAGTCCATTTGTTGCCATTTGTATTGAAGTACATTTATATCTATAGGTTGCTACTTTTTTTGGATAAATATCTTCTTTAATAACATGTCTCAATGATTTGGTGCTTATATTTAGTTTAGTATTGTATTGATAGAGACAGTTTATATTGTCTTCAGAAGATTCTAAAGACATGATTTTAGTGTATATATAAAGTTATTTTTGCATATGCTTTCTCTTATTGGCATCCAGATCTATTTTTAACATAAATTTTGTTGTTGGTAGTGTCCGGAGCTAATATAAAACATGCTATGTGGATAAAGATGATATACGGACTGAATTTGTGTTATGGGGTTAATGTTGGCAATGTCCTGGAATGTGGTGGGCTCAAAAGTTGCTGTTGGAATTGTACAGAGTTGTTTGGTCATGTGGGGTTGACGTTGCTGCTGCTGTTGTTTCCCTTTCCTTTTTGAGTGTTTGCTTTTTCTTTTTTTGTTTAATTCTGGCTATGTGTCTTTTGCTGGTATGTTGTAGTGTTGCTCTGTTTCTCTGTGGTTGAAACTGGGGTGTTTTCTCTGTGGTTGAAACTGGGGTGTTTTATATTTCACAGTATTGGCCACTGGTTGGAGAAGCGGTTTGGAATGGTTTGTGAGCTGCACAGTGGCTTCTGTGATTTCTGTAGATTCAGAAACCACTGTTTCCCCACTTACAAATGACTTCAGTGGCAAGAGTTGCTTTAAAGTTATAGTGTCTCCTACTCATTTTTTTCTTGCTGAAAATTTGAAAGTCTACAGTTATTCAGCTTCAGCTCGAGACCTACTTCACGATTGGTCTCTTAATATGGACACTCTCCCTTGAGTTACATCTAGATTGTTGCCATGGAAACCATAAATCCCTATACCGGAAATAAAGTGCCAGAGGCTTCAGAACACTCGAACACTTTAAAGGGAAGAAAAAAGAGAAAAAAGCAATGGAGATTAGACATTGTTGCTATTAATGGGTGATGTGATATATTTGCTTATATGCAAACAAATTGTGTTTAATAATTATAATCTGCAATTAATTTATTGGTTACTTGTGTATTATTGTACCACATTTGGAAGGACCTGCATAAGCAACTTGCTTTTTGGCTTTTCTATGGTGTACAGCTATCATCAGCCTGTTTCAGATACTGGTATTAATTATGAAAGTCAGTAATTCTTAAGAAAATTGATGTTACTTTATACTGAAGTGCATAAGGTTGTGATTGTTTAATATTTGGGCAGAATGAGTGGTGCTTTTCCGTTGGACCCATACTGCTTCGTGTTGGTCTGCTTTTTGCAACTTGTGCATAATATGACTTTACTTCTCAACTCAAAAACAGGATTAAGGTTCAGAGCTAAAATGTGACACAAAACTATAAATAACTCGCTATACATATATCAAAACCACTTAGCTTTGGGTACAGCTGCAGATTCCAAAATTGGAGGAGAGTTATTTACATATTTTTATGTAACCAAAGAATTGGGAACACAGGAGAGTGTAAGGAAATTTAAATGCATTAACATTTTGTAAACTCTATAGCTCTAAAAGAGTTTACTTTATAATCTTGGGGAGAGTATTTATAAAAAAAAAAAGAAAATAGAATGCTTAAATTGGAAGGGGTGGTTTGGCAGCAGGGTCTGGCCAGGGTTTTTGGAGTTGTTCTCCCTTTTTCATAATGCTGCCAATCACCATAGGTGACTCAGTCATGCTTGTTTTTTTGCGATCCATGTGGTATATGCAGAGGTGGAGGTGCAGCACAGATTTATGGAGGGAATATATTGAAAGGCGTTTGGATGCATTTTTTGCTTGGGTGTTTGAGGATATTTGTAGTGCTTCATATGTGCAGGTCATGGCTCTATAGAATAACTGTACTCGGGGAAAGAACTTTGCTTCATGGACTGTGTGATAGCCTTAAATGTGATGGAGGCAGATCTGGACAGCACACTGACTTTTTTGCTCCTTTTCTGATTAACGAGAGGGGCTGTGGAGTCTATGTGCAGGAGGTCTTTTTGTACTGGCACAGTTCTGTTTTGATGAATGTGCTCTCCTGCTTTCCAGGTTGGTGTTTTCCATCTTAAAGGACTTTATTATTGAAGAATAGTGGTGAGTGTCTCGGCGGCTCTACAGTTTAATGGATTGCCATATCCTGTTATCCTTTATGCAACATCCTAAAATGCTTACCCGCGGTATGTTTCCAATCATTTTGATGAGGTAGCAAGGGTTTCTTGACTAACTCACAGGAAAGGCTAGATAATAGTATGCTTCAAACTGTTTGCGGTGCTTTTCAGCTGGAAAAGTCCAGACACTTTTTTTCAGTTTTTGTGCTGCCTCTTAGTTTTGACTCCCTGCTGTCTGACAGACATTTCATTGCTTACACAGATGGAGCCACTGAGTGGTGGGGGTTTAACGGAGGGGTACTGAAAAGGTATTGTATCTTTCAGACTTCTTACATAGGTTGGTGGTAGTTCTTACTTTGAAAATGTCACAAATAATGTTACAGTCTGATCATTTTAAAAATATAATATGTGCAGAAAATTCTCATGGTCACAGAAAAATAGTTTAATGATACACTCTTGCCTAGATAGTTTCAGTATGTTTTGTTGACAAATGAATGGATTTGAAATGAGATGCTTCTGAAGTAGGAATTGCGGGTGCGATGATACGTAACTGCCAATTATTGTGACTGGTTTGCATACATATTTAATTGTCTGTTTAATTATTTTAATAAGCAGCAAAATAATACTTTCTCACAGCAACTTAATAGGTTTGATAACATTACTAGGGTTTGGATGAGCATAGTTAAATAGAATGATGATGATTACTAAAATTAATAAAGAAAAGAATAAGCACATTAAATTGGTGGTTTGAAATGGTATAAGCAACACTGTCAATAAAATATTTGTTATAGATGAAAACTAATGTATTCCTTATATTTTGAGCAATCAATTAGAAATAATTTTTATTAAAGCCACACTTATTATTACAAAATCTTTATTAATACATAATTACAATTAAAGTAAATGAATTTATTTAAGTTATTACAAATGAGAATAATCCATACCTTCACTAGTAGATCATTAATTACAACTTCTTCTTTTATTTCTTTAGAATATCATATTAAGAAAATATGAGAGTTTTAGAATGTTAATTTACTTGTTTTTATGATTTAGTTATATATAATGTATCAATTCCTTACTTATATATGAACAGATATTATTTATAAATTGCTTTACTATTTTTATTTGCAATCATATCAACTATATGTTATGGTTATTTTGTCTTTAATACCTTGATTCATAGTGAGACTAATAGAACTTAAATTCACTTCTAGGATAGTCACTGTCATTTTTTCATGGATAAATAATAACTACATAATAGAATAATGAAGATTGATATATGCATAAAATATTTTTGAAATTAGAAGTTTTCTTCACTTAAAGGTTATTGAAACAGGAGGATTAATTTATGTTAAAATGAAAATACTACTATACTACAAAGCGATTTTCTTTAAATACTGTATATTTGCCTTTTGCATAATGTTTTTGTTATTAATTTAAAATTATTAGATATTTTGATTTTCTATAGAAGCTAAGATTGATTTACCATGATCGGGAAATTTTCTCTTAGACAGATGCTGATCAGAGGCTGTTACTTGATGAGGGGTTAAGCTGAGTGATTATATGTCACTTGGGTTAAGAGCATTATACTCCAGGAAGGTTATGGGGGTTTTGATGTTACTAGTTTATGTTACAAAAGTTTGTTATAGTTTTTCTTTGACATCCTTCACAACACAAAGTAATACTATAGTAATACACTCATATTTTTCATGTCTATTACTATGTAATCAATCTAAACTTTCTCTTCGTATTCCTTTAATATTTAACTATTTGATATGTTTTTGGTCAAAATACACTTTTTTCACAAATTTTATTTTTTATGACTTCATTAAAGAGTATTTCTATTAATGTTAATGGATTAAATAACTCAAATAAGAGGGGAAGTTTATTCAAATATCTAAAATTACACAAATCCCAATTAATTTTCTTACAAGAAACTCATTTGAAATCAGAAGTAAATGAACAAGCTAATTCTATAATTAAACCTATTTCCGTTAAAGACATTCAAACCCAGATTAAAAATTAAAATTAAATAAAGCCCCAGGAAATGATGGAATCATCCCAGAAATATATAAAATTTTATCAACTGATGCTATAAAATTACTTCATAAAGTATATTATTTATTCCAGAATAATAGGTTAATTCCCCCCTCTTGGAAGTATACTTTTATCTCTCCATTTCTTAAACCTAACAAAGATCCAGTTAAGTGTTCATCCTATAGACCTATTTCTTTACTAAATATTGCTTATAAAATGCATATGTCAATATTTACAGATAGACTAAAAAAAATTGTACCAATCTTAGTTGAAGATGACCAAACAGGATTCATAATTAATAGAAATATTTATGATAACATTAAAAGAATAATAACTTTAATAGGATCAGTCAAATATTTAAATAATAATCTAACAGTAATTAGTAAATTGTGCATTTGAGTCTGTTAATTGGAACTATTTGTTTATGTTATTGGAAGAATTAAACTTTTCAAAGAGCTTTATAAATTTAATCACTCAATTATATCAGGATAGCCAATCATATATTAAAATAGGTACTAATATTTCCCAAAAAATCCCTATTATTAAAGGAACAAAGCAGGGTTGCCCCTTATCTCCCTTTTTATTTACCCTTATTTTGGAACCATGGGCCAATTTGATAAGAGATAATGAAAATATTCAAGGATTTAAATTAAATTCCAATAAATCGTCCAAAATACAAATGTTCGCAGATTACATTCTTATTACCCTTGGTGATAATGATTTATCTATTCATGCTCTCTTTAGTAATATTGAACTTTTTCAAAAGAAATCTGGTTTATTATTCAACAATTATAAAACTCAAATCTTATTAATTGGTCATAGAAAAATTGAAATACAAGCTGCTTATAGTAAATATCTAGCAAAATCTGATGAACTACATTATTTAGGTATTATAATTACAAAAAACAAAATATATCAATAAAATAAACTATAATAAAAGTTTATTTGCAGTAGGAAATCTTATTAAAAATGGAATAAAATTAATTTCTCCATGGATGAAAAACTTTTAATAATAAAGATGATTATATTACCTAAAATTTTATATATTATACAATCCATCTCATTATCTCCTCCTAAGAAGATTATTAAAACATTTAATTCTTTGATACACAAATGTTTATGGTCTCTGATTAAACCCAAGATAGCTCTTTCTAATCATATGAAAAACTGGGAAAAAGGTGGTATAGCAATGCCTAATTTGGAAATTGATTCTGCTTCCTCAATAGCTAAAACTATTTACCAACTTATAGATAATATTTATACAGCAAACTGGAAAAATACCCTAGAAATCTTAATTAGTAATTCTATAAATAACAACAAACTTCAGAATTTAACTATACTAAGTAACTCCTTTATTTGGGTTCTAAAAGAATATTTATCTTACTCCTCTCAAAAATGTAACTCCAATTATATAATTCTTCTTCTGAAATCCTTTAGAAATTATATTTATAAATTCAATATTTATAAAGAGTGGATATATATTCTTTTTCCTATAGCTTTCACATAAGGTGTCATCTTTCCATCTGATTTTAATAAAATGCTTTTTTTAACAAAAAAAGAACTAATATTTTGGTTTCAATTGATGACTAAGAATGATCTGAAAACTATAAACATATTAAAAAATCAATATGAATATAATTCTTTCTCTTGGTTAGATTTATAGGAAGGTAGGAAATATGTTCTAAACAAAATGGATTCTATGTCTTTAACAACAAAAATACAATACCTACATTATTTCAATTTATGATAATAGCTTTTCAACATAAATAATAATCTAAAAATATTTTATCTCATTTATATAAAGCAAATTTGATTTAGCTGACCCTTCAGAAAGTTATTGGAACTATTTTACTTTAATTAATAATTATCCCCCTACTGACTCTGATAAAATAAATATCTTACAGTCAGCAAGTGTAACCACTTCATCACTTAATTGGAAATTTTTTACATGGAAGTATTTGCATAGGTCTTTTATTACCCATTTTCTTTAAGTACATTTAATAAAAAAGATACCAATTGTTGGAGATGTAACAAAGTTGCTAATGCAGACTGGGCACACATGATGATTGATTGTATAGAATTAAATACATTTTGGACAGATGTTCATTCCTTTTTACAAGCTATTTTTACAGATAATTTTTATCTTTTTAAATCACTAGTTATATTTAGCACACCTGTTCCTAATTGTATCAGAGAATCTAATCATCCTCTGATTTGGTCAATTCTATCCATTGCCAGAAAAATGATTACAAGAAATTGGAAGTCTCGCACTTCACCATCAATAATTGAATTCAAAAATGTACTTCTTGAAGTCTGTAACTTAAAAATGTTGACCAATACTGCAAAATCTTCTAGGGATACTAATTCATCTTATATGTGGACAAAAAGTATATGATTTATTGAACAAGTAATGCAAATTCTTTTATAATCATCTTATTTTAATACACTTTATTAATATTTGATTCTTGTCAAGAATGTCATTGTATATAGTTTAAATTCTTTGTTTAATTTTCTCATTTTATGTCACTCATTTTGAAAAATGTACATATCTCTAGTTTGTGTTTATTTGACAATATTTATCTCAATAAAGCTGTTTAAAAAAAAAAAGAAAGAAATGACCCTCAGGGTCAGATCACAAATGAACATTTGAATGTATTTCAGCTTAAGTGGCAGCTCAGATTGAATGCCACGAACCACCCAGGATTAAATGAAGCTTGTACCATTAATCCTATTTCAAAGTTAAAACATTATGACAGCATGTAAAATTAATTAGTGTTTAATCACATGGTTGTTTTTATTGTTTCTTACGGTTCATGTGCTTTTAATTGGTTTCTATTTTAATTTGCTTTTATCAAAGTTTAATTAGTTCTGACGAATTTCTGGAAGGAGTAGAAATGACAGTGTACAACTTTTGCATTAAAGATTTGTTTCTCTGACTGCTGGCTGAAGTTGTTCTCTACAAGAATGCAAAAGGTGTTGACTTTATTAATTTGTTGACTCACCTGTCTGGATTCCTAGTTTGTTCACACCTAGAAGGTTCATTGTTTCCTTGTAACACCAGCATTATAAGCAATCATTACACTTAGAAAATGGCTACCTGTTAATTTTTTATTATTAGTAGAGACATCTTTTTTTTATATTTTTGCTATAAAATAAATTCACTCCCTAATTTTTCAAAATGAATGAAGGATATATAATAGAGATATTTCATATATGTTTCATCTAAAATATAAGTTATGTAAGCATTTAAAAAATCTGCACACACATACCCACACACACACACACACACACACACACACACACACACACACACACACACACACACACACACACTGACTCACATACCCAGGCAGATACTTGCATACATATATAAATTCATAAGGACATACACATTCGCATCCATGTACACAAATACATGGTTATGCATGTGCACACACACACACACACACACACACACACACACACACACACACACACACACACACACACACACACACATGCATGCACACACTTACACACACACACACACACACACACACAAACACACACACACACACACAACACACACACATATAGACAAACACACACACACATTCACAAGTACACATATACACACACAGACACAAACACATACACACACACACACACACACACACACACACACACACATGCACACACACACACACAC
>NC_056736.1:224309995-224334995 GCF_019279795.1 Protopterus annectens | reverse complement strand
GTTTACATGAAAATTTCTCCAAAATGTGTTTATTGCTTCTTTTTTGGTGGTGCTTCTATTCATTTTGCATTGTTTTCCATTTTTGTATAAAACTATTTAGGGTCACCAATGAATTTCTTATTTTGTACTTTTTATTTATGTTTATCTGCCTATCTTTCTAAGTTTGTCTGTCTGTGTTGATATCTATAGTTTGTTACTTGCGATAGCGACTGATAGATCCTGGTCTGTTTTGATACTGCACATTGCTTTTATCACGTCTATCTTTCTAAGTATTTTTGATATTCTGTTCCCTCTTCTATACTCTTCTAACAGTGACACTTCTTTTTTTAATTGTTTTACAGTTTTCTGTATTCAGTGTTTCTATGATAGCATTTTATTTCTTCTCTTCCTTTCCTTTATTGCTCTGCATTTTTGTGATAAGTTTATCTGTTATTAATTTAGCTGCACAGTAATATATCTTATTTAATTCTGTTATATCACATGGATTTCTGCTAACAGTCTTGATTATAGTGTTCACCTATTTTATCAGACTGCTAACATTTTGGGTCTTATTTACTTTCTGAATCTGTTTCTTTAATTGATCTTCATATGTCTATCTATCTGTAATAAATCAAGCAACTCTTCCCTTAGAGTATTGTCTTCTAAACCGAAAGCACATTATTTGCTCTCTGTTTCCTCTGGGCATTTTACAAAATGTTCCTGAACATCTTAGTGTGACATATTCTCTTTACCTGCATCCTCATCACCCATTGCTCTTTCACATGGAAACTCACTGGTCTATCACTCCACAACACTGACTGCATCAGAGTTGTCACTGTTTACTGCTCTTGCAGTGCAATTCCAGCTGAATTTTTGTACTGGTTTTCTATTGAAGGCTTCATAACATCTTTTACTGGCAACTGATCAGATGCTTCTCTTCACCGGTTTAATTTCTCCAAATCTTTTGGGATTGCAGTACCATGATGGGAATGGACCCCTTTCCAAAGTCAAAGTATGATTAAAGTTCATGAAATTAGTATTGCTGCAATCTTTGATGTTAGCCAAAAGTGCTCATCGCAGCCCCCGCAATGTGCCCAGAAATTATTCCTTCTGTAACACATATGGTGTTACATTTATCGGTAGCATATTTAAATATGACTGTAAATTCTCTTATTAATGAGACCCTGCTCTCCTTCTGCTATTGGAACTGTTTGCGTATCATAATAACATATTACCAATGCAGAACAAGACTGAAGCATAATGGAAGGGTTTGCTTGATGAGATATAAACACTTCCTTACAGACATCCAGCAATGTTGTTAAGAACCATGAAACTAGCATGTCTGAGAAATGGCTTAAAGAACCTGACCAATGTAATTTCAGTAGGGGTGGTATGGGGGGATGGTAGAAAACAGCAGGAGGGATGGAACAGGAGGAGGGTGAGTAGGGTGAATGTGGAAGAGAACTTGCATACAAGAATATTATGGTTTACTATCAAAAGATAGAATTAACCTTTGGTGAACATGAGAATGTTGAATGGCGGTTGTGGAATTTCCGTGTTACCAAATGTTAATTGAGCGAGAGAGTTTGTATCAGTGAATGCCACTTTGCATTTGCTGATAGGAGCTTGATGTTATAAGTACAGATCTCAGAGTGGAATATTCATCCCTTTCCCCACTGTAGTGCAACCTCGGAGTTGGGATATATATAATTAGCAGGGGGTGTAGTTGTGCAGGGGAGCTTGCCCCCATGCAAAACAATGAATTCCAAGGTAGGAGCTTGACATACCTTAGCTTCTATGCAGACATCCTGTTTGATATTTGATGTAAATGTCAAATCTGCTGAATTTGTTCATCAGATTTGACATTCACACCTCATTAGTATGCATGAATTCGTCATTGTGATTCGATGTTAAAAACGGATTTTGTTTTTAGCGTTAAGATTTTGATAGTAAACTGAATATTATGAATATTTTTGTGATCAGAGAAGATGATATCATTAGGTGGCATTTTCTTACTGAATTGTTGGCTACTTGTATGCTTCATAATATCATTGACAAAGGCCTTATGGTTGTCTTTTTAATTAGTTGCAGCTCTGCTTTCATAACTAATCTTGCATTTCCTAATGATAACTTTAAAGGACTTGCTTAACATGTTGATGTCCCTTAAATAATGGTGAAATCAACATCTTTTGCAAATAGCCACGAGCATTTTCTTTTTCTAATACAGTTTGTTGATGTTGGGATTCCACCATACGAGTTAAGTTTTAAACTTACCTTACATCTGACTTGTGCAGATGCCTCAGTACATCTGTCCAATAAGGAGTAATATTCAAAAGAGTAGAGAAAAAGTAGACAGCAGCTCCAGTTACAAGATTTGCTGAGGGGCTATACCACTTGTGATTATTAAGATGATAAATAAATTCTAAGTAGCTGACTTTGGAATAATCTCTGAAAGTTGAGCAGCCATTGTGTCTGTAAAACAGGTCTTGATGGAAGATGTCACAGAAAGATGGTCAGACTAGACTAAGGAGGAAGTATCAAATATGTTGCAATAATTGTGGGAAACATTTCTGAGGACAAGTTGAGAGCATTAATACTGATAGTGGATAGTGAGATAATTTGGTCTAGTATATTCACATTTAGGAAGTTACAAAATGTCTGGGTATATCTGTTGGTGGTATTGTATGTTTGCCAGTTTATGTCTGGATAATCAAAGTCATACATGATAGAATTTGGCTCAGCGCTTAACCTCTAATTGGCTAAGGTCTTTTTCATGTTATAAAGGGGTCATAGGAGGGATTTTATAATTTGCTATAATATCTTAATTAATTTTATTGTGAGTTACTAGGTGTTCAACCAGTTTCAGATTTGTATATTGAGGAATATGGAGAGAGACCATAGGATGACAACTACACCCACACATTTTTAGTGGATCTGCTGACATGATTGACATTATAGCCTGGAAGTTCAGCATTGTGGAGATCCTAATCACCCCACATATGGGCTACAAACGCTGCCTATTTGAATTTTTTTTTCATTCAGTAGAGTCCTGTTATAGTCCTCACATGCAGCAGTGTATCTTTTTTGAACTCCAATGGGTGTGGCCTCAGTCTTTGAAAAATGAAGTTATCACAGCTGCTGGTGGTGCTGCAGCAGCATTGTCGCCTCACAGTAAGACATTGTCCTGTTTGATTCTCAGCTAAAGTGTCTTCTGTGTGGAGACATGCGTGAATGGGCATACCTTCGTTGAAGGTTGTGTGTCAGTGCTGGCAACCCGGTACGTAAAAATCTACTGCCAATCATTAGCGGACCAGAGTTCCACTGTGGCGACCCCTAACTGGGAAAAGCCGAAAGATACAACTTCACAGTTCAAACAAATGTTAATATCTCTGTAACCATAACTGTAACTAGGAAACTGTAAATGGCAAATGACTGAGCACAAAGTACTCTTCAGAGTAGTTGCTGAATTTTAGAATCCATTATAAACACAGTAAATATTAATTATTGTAATGTGTAAACTGCTTAGGATATCTCAGTAATCATTTAAGCAAGGCACATGCTACGAGCAGCACTTCCTTCATGAAGCTGTGGGATTTCACATGAGGTTAAGCAGTTCTCTCTGTTACTTGATTGTTGAGGTATTTAGAGAATCTGGAAATGATTCCAATATAAATAAACAGTACACAAATGATGATCAATATCTCTTTAGCTGCCCTAGATGGAGGTCATGTAAACTTTAAGATGAAATCTTCTGATATTTTAAATGTAGCATGATTTGGGAATTATTAATGCAAATGTTTTTACAAGAAATATTGATGTCTAGAGGCATTAGAAGAATATAACTGTCAAAACATCTGGAAGCATCAGAAGGCAGTAATGAGTTAACTCATTTACTTTTGACCATTTAGGAAATCTCCTGCTTCCTGAGTAACTTTCTTCCAGATCATCTACAGAGACTATTCCTCATATGATTTGAGTTAGTTGATAATCTCATAAAACTTCATGTTACAATAAATAAATTAATAAATGAATACATGAATAAATAAATAAATAAAACTAATTAATTAAAATAAAAACACAAAAGTGTGCTAGATCATAGGCTACACACTGATTTTAGTATCAAAATTCTGTCTGGAGACATTGAATGTGCATTGTGAATTTATTAAAGAAATTGTTATTTTACTTGTCAAAATTAGTAGTATTAAGGTCAAGCAAAATGTTAAACTTCTGTAAGTACTCAATAAAAACCCAATATGTCACTGAGTGAATTATTTGTCTGTCCCAAGAGCTGTTCAGTGATTTATGAAAAGTCAGAGTAACACACTGCTGTTCTGTAATATAAAGCACACTGAATGCAAATTACGCATACTATATTCTGACAATATTTCAAACAATATTTATCTACAAAGCAGTGCATATTGGATATCAGGAATGAGTAGCAAAATTCTATGCCATAATGCTATGTATAAGATGGCATTTGTTTGCCTGTTGGCCAGACAGTTTTTACAACAGCAAATCTGATACAAGCATATAACTAATATTCATATATAATGAGAATAAAATAGCTGTCGCTATTTCGTGAGTACCTCTCCCTATAAAAACAGCACAAAAATGTAATAAAATAAATATTGGGAGGGTACAAAGGCAGATGTCAGTACCTTGCATGAACAGTCCAAGCACCAAAAGTATTCCAAAGTTCTTGTATCACTATTCAAGCATATATAGGATGTATTTAATTTTCTCAAAGCCCTTCGGCACGATAACAAAAGCAAGCCACCACAATCCACAGGCAGTTTTCACTTCACTATGGATAAAAATAGGCACTCGTGCTTCTTTCCTTGAAAATTTTATTTGACAAGATAAAATTGGCTAGCGCTTTCACCCGTAGGCTTCCTCAGGCCATTACAACAAATAATCACTTTTAAGGCATTTATATACAATTTCCTTGCAATGTTATTGAGATCACTTCCTGTCATCACAGTAATTGACTCCAATAACATATTCAATTAATATTATAAAAACATAGTGAATGCATAAATACATTTTTAAAAAATCATTCACATCAAATATATATTAACAGATTTTAAAAATAATATTTTTTAAAACTTTTTATGCAAGGATTTGTATTATGGCATAAACAGCTAAGTTCAAACACTTTAGTGAAACATCACAGTCATACATTACTTGTTAAAAAATTTTTTAAAACATTTTTATGTAACAAGATATATATCTATTACTAAATTTGTAAATATTTAAAACATTTACACATAAATCATAAGAATGTAATAATATAATATAAGAATATAAGAATATATATATATATATATATATATATATATATATATATATATATATATATATATATATATATATATATATATATGTTTATATGCATATAAATATGTACACCAAAAACAATACTTCATTTCTGCTTATTTATATATCCAATTTATTTATTAATTTTCAATTTCCTGGCCTTTAACACGGGTTTGATAGGAATCCTATCATTTAAACCCGGTAAATGGTCAGCTCTTAACCTAATAATCCATTTCTTTTCGTTCTCCTCAGTTCTGTTTGTTATATCACCACGTCTAATTGTTACATAATTATTTTGTATAACCAGGAATCTAAATTCATGGTGTGTAGATGTATCAAGAACATGTTTTGATAAAGCATTATTTTGTGATTTTATTCTAATATTATACAAGTGTTCTCTAATATGGTCCCTTAGTCATCTATCTGTTTTGCCCACATAAAATGCAGGGCAGCTTGTACAGGTAGCAAGGTAGACGACAAGGGTCGTGTCACAAGTAGCTTGTACTGAAAACATAAATTCTTGTTGTGTAGTGGGGTGTATAAATCTTGCAGTATCATCAATAGATGCACAATATCTGCACTTCTGACAAGGTTTAGTTGCTCCATCTGAGCTATTTTGGTGGCCCTTTCCTACTCTATTTGGGCCACACAACATTCTATATAAATTCATTTTATTTTTATATATAAACTTAGGGCAACTACCTACTACTCCTAGTATTCTAGGGTCCACTGTCAATATTTGCCAATATTTTTATATATATCTCTTATATCCATAGCATCCTGTGTATAATATATGGATATTTTGACCTCTTCACCTTTGCCACCTCTGTCATCAAGGTACATAATTCACTGCTACACAGGAGCAGCATGCATCCTGGTTTTGTTTTTAAAAACATAATTAAAGGACAGGGGATGAGGGTATCACGTCTGAATTCTACTGATACTGGATATAGAAGTGAACTGTGTACCTTAAAGCAACAATTAGTAGATAGACCATATGGGCTAGGTGAGGTGGATCAAGAATTCAAGAATTATGTAAAGTAGAACGAATGAGAGCAAATGTAGCACACCCATACTTTGCTGATAGGAGTATGGATTTAGACTCAGTCAATATTATTATGTATATATATATATATATATATATATATATATATATATATATATTCTTATATTATATTATTACATTCTTGTGATTTATGTGTAAATGTTTTAAATATTTACAAATTTAGTAATAGATATATATCTTGTTACATGCAAATGTTTTAAAAAAAATTTAACAGGTAATATATGACTGTGATGTTTCACTAAGTGTTTGAACTTAGCTGCTTATGCCATAATACAAATCCTTGCATAAAACATTTTAAAAAATATTATTTTTAAAATCTGTTAATATATATTTGATGTGAATGATTTTTTAAAAAATTATTTATGCATTCACTATGTTTTTATAATATTAATTGAATATGTTATTGGAGTCAATTACTGTGATGACAGGAAGTGATCTCAATAACATTGCAAGGAAATTGTATATAAATGCCTTAAAAGTGATTATTTGTTGTAATGGCCTGAGGAAGCCTACGGGTGAAAGTGCTAGTCAATTTTATCTTGTCAAATAAAGTTTTCAAGGAAAGAAGCACAAGTGCCTATTTTTATCCATAGTGAAGTGAAAACTGCTTGTGGATTGTGGTGGCTTGCTTTTGTTATCGTGCCGAAGGGCTTTGAGAAAATTAAATACATCCTATATATGCTCGAATAGTGATACAAGAACTTTGGAATACTTTTGGTGCTTGGACTGTTAATGCAAGGTACTGACATCTGCCTTTGTACCCTCCCAACATTTATTTTATTACATAATATTCATATATGCTTTAACAAGCATTTAAACCTGTAGAAGATTTTAAATCAAACATCTTGTTTTAATATTCATTTTTAAATTACACTCATGATTTGTACATACCACCTCCAACATATTATAACACTCCATTTCTGCAAAATGCATGTAAATATGGAAAATGTCATATTTTATAACCTTTTGCAGATACTCCTTAATAACTTTAGCCCTGTCCATCCCTCTCTGACTGTTTCAATGGGTATGCTCAGCAAATAAGTCAGCTTTTAGATGGCTGATTTTGGTTACTTTGCACAGTCTACTGTTAATGAGATATTAGGCTTTCATTTAGAATACTTATAATATTAATACAGTACACCTCAGACAAATTGTTGTCTGTGTCTTCTTGTGCCTTTCTCAAGTGTGTCAAGTGCTACTTATCTTTTAACACCCATTGCTTGTCTGGATCCCACTAGATGATTGTATCACATTCCATTTTTGTTTTATTACAGTAAATATGCCATATATTTCATATTTTCATAACATCTTGCAAAGTGCCCTTTATTAACTAAACCCTTCTATATCCAACAATGATGTTTTCACTGAGTGTACCCACCTACCACATCTTGTCAGCATGCAGATGTCATCTTACTTCATAACCTACTACCTAGTTTTCATAAGGCATTAGTGTCAATATTTGAATAATGTTAATATTAATATAGTCCACCTCAAACAGTTACATTTTTCATGGTATTGTTACTCTTGTCCAGACGTATTTACCATCATTACATTTCTAATGCCCCCCCCGCACCCATTTAACGTAGCAGTATTACACTCCATGTCTGATTTATTCATGCAGATATGATAAATATTTCATAACTTATGACCTTTTGCAAACAGTCATTAGAAATTCATGCCCAGTATGTCCCACAGTGATATTTTCAGTGTCAATTTTTACCATTTCCTATTAGCTTGCAAATAACCCCTTGTAATCTAACTCAGAGCAGTGTTGAGATATTAGTCTGAATATTTGAAAGAGGTTAATATTAATACAGTGTACAACAAATAAATGCTTATATACCTGACAGGTTAGTTTAAGCATACATACGCTCCTTCTCTATGCCACTAACTTGGCACTATTGTGCTTCCATAGTTTGCATTACAGATGTGAATTTCATATTTTTCAAAACCGTTTGTAAACGCACTTCAGTAACTCAAGCTGTGTACATCTGGCAGTTGTGAGCATAAATAATAAAACAATATTATAATAGTTATACATAACGTTCTCACATAAGAGAAGTGGTTAACTGGTAAATAATTGATGTAAATAGCCATGAATGATTTTACTATCATATAAGGTACTATTGTGCATCAGGGCCAGCAACTAGGCACGTAAAAATCTACTGCCAATCATTAGCGGACCAGAGTTCCGCTGTGGCGACCCCTAACCTGGAAAAGCCAAAAGACACAGCAACAACAACAACAACATAAGGTACTAGACTGCCTGTCAGTAATAGAGAAGTAGAGGCAAAGGGTGTGCATCTTACCCACATCTTTTTTTGTGGGTACAGTAAGCTATACTTTTAATACTCAAAAATATTGCTAATAGTCAAATGCATGCTTCGGCTAGGTCTGAAAGCTTTAGAAATTAGCAATAATATGTAAAAATAAAGCTCATATTCTTAACTGTAGAAAGCAATGCACACTGAGCATGGATCACCCAACCCTCAAACAAGCACTTGAATAACACTTACACAGAAAGGACATTCAGACTCCAAACAAAAGGAAGCACAACCAGGAATCCTACCTAAGAACACGATGCTGTATGACTGCAGTGTAACTCACTGTGTCACTGTACTTTCACATATATTCTTTCAAAGCAGGAAGAATAGCTACTTACAACATACAATATGTTGATGTTTGACATTAATGGAAATTGAAAACCAAGGTGCATGTTCTCATAAATAATCCAGATTGTCATTTGAATCTTTGAATTCACTTACACTGTTTTTTTTCTTTCTTTTTGTACAGTGAGTGATTTTGCCTTGGTGTTATTTGAATGCAGTAGGCAATTGGTTTTAAATGACAACAGTCTTAGCAGATGACTGAATGGAGTATCTTAAGCATTTTGAATGAACACTGAATTATCTGTGTATTGTAAACATTTAACTAAACTGCAGTGTTTTGAAATATCAAGAGGCCAAAGAAGTGACTTGTGGGAGCAACTGCGGAAGCTGTTTAAAGGGAAATACAGTTACTACTTGTATGTGTTTGTGTTCCATCATATATGTCACAAGTGAAGCAAATAGCATTTTATCTCTGACTCCTGCTTTCAAAGCTTTTGTAAAAGAATGAAGAACCCACCATATCACGTTTATGGTGTGCTAGTCCTTTACATTTAATGTTGGTTGTTAAGTATTCCTTACAGCAAAATACTGCCTACCAAATCATGCATTCATTTCTGACCTGCATGTATGCCTGTTTCATTGTGTTATCCAGTATGAGATTTAAAAAAAAAAAACTACAACCTAGTAAAAAAAAAAAAACAAAGAAATACAGAAATATAGTAATAATCCCAAAATGAGTGAACAAATAATGACACTGAGATCTAGAGTTAAAGATATATCTCATGATGCAGATTGACCCCATTTTCCTCTTTTTCCTGGTCGGAATCTATACAGAATAACAGAAAAAGAAGCCCACACTTTACTTCACAGTATGTCTTCTTCTTCTTTTGACTGTTCCTGTTACAGGTCACCATAGCGGATCATCTGTTTCCATTTCTTCCTGTCCTCTGCATCTTCCTTTGTCACACCAACCACCTGCATGTCCTCTCTCACCACATCCATAAACCTTATTTTAGGCCTTCCTCTTTTCCTCATACCTGGCAGCTCCATCCTTAGCATCCTATTCTCAATATACCCAACATCCCTCGCCAGCACATGTCCAAACCACCAGAATCTCGCCTCTCTGGCTTTGTCTCCAAACTGTCCAACTTGAGCTGACCCACTAATATACTGATTCCTAATCCTGCCCATCCTCATCACACCCAATGCAAATCTTAACATCTTTAACTCTGCCACCTCCAACTCTGATCATGCCATTTTGTCAGTGCCACTATTTCAAACCTATATATCATAGCTAGCCTCACTACCCTCTTGTAGATCTTCACTTTTACTTTTACTGGTAACCGTCTATCACAAATCACTCCTGATACTCTTCTCCACCCACTCCACCCTGCCTGTACTCTCTTCTTCAACTCTCTTCCACAATCGCCATTACTCAGAACTGTTAATCCCAAGTATTTAAACTCATCTGCCTGCACCAATTCTTACTCCCTGCATCCTCACCATTCCTCTATCCTCCATCTCATTCACACACATATATTCTGTCTTAATCCTGCTGACGTTCATTTCTCTACTCTCTAGAGCATATCTCCACCTCTCCAGGGTCTCCTCAACTTCTTCCCTACTCTCACTACTGATCACAATGTCATCCACAAACATCATAGTCCACGTATACTCCTGTCTGGTCTTGTCTGTCAACCTGTTTATCGCCATTGCAGATAAGAAAGGGCTCATAGCAGATCCTTGATATAAAACCACCTCCCCCTTAAACACATCTGTCACGCCTACTGCAGACCTCACCGCTGTCACACTACCTCGTACATATCCTGTACCACTCTTACATACTTCTCTGACACTCCCGACTTCCTCATGCAATACCAGAACTCCTCTCTAGGCACCCTAACATATGCTTTCTCTAAGTCCACAAACATGCAATGCAACTCCTTCTGAACTTCTCTATACTTCTCCATCAACAGTCTCAGAACAAACATTGCATCTGTACTGGTCTTTTCCAGCATGACACCATACTGCTACTCACTAATCATCACCTCCCTTCTTAACCTAGCTTTCACTACTCTTTCCCATAACTTCATGCTGTGACTGATCAGTTTTATCCCTCTGTAGTTACTACACCTCTGCACATCACCCCATTCTTAAAAATAGATAACAAAATACTTCTCCTCTCTTCAGGCATCCTCTCACTTTCCAAGATTTCATTAAACAATCTGGTTAAAAACTCCACTGCCATTTCACCTAAACACCTCCATGCTTCCACAGGTATGTCATCTGGACCAACATCCTTTCCATTTTTCATCCTCTTCATAGCTGTCCTTTCTTCCTCCTTGCTAATCTGTTGCACTTCCTGATTCACTATCCCCACATCATCCAACTTTCTTTCACTCTCATTCTCTTCATTTATCAGCCCCTCAATGTACTCTTTCTATCTGCTCAACTCACTCTCCTTGTTTGTAAGTTTGTTTCCCTCATTATCCTTTATCACCCTTACCTGCTGCACATCTTTCTCAGTTCGGTCCTTCTGTCTAGCCAATCAGTGCAGGTCCTTTCCTTCCTCCTTAGTGTCCAACATTTCATACAAATCTCCATACGTCTTATCCTGTCCTTAGCCTTCACCACCTCTCTCTTCACCATGCATCTCATCTCCTTATACTCCTGTCTACTTTCTTCATCTCTTTGATAATCCCACTTCGTCCAAGCAAACTTCATGCTCTCTATACTCTTCTGTACTTACTTGTTCCACCATCAAGTCTCCTTGTCCTCCTTCCTCTGTCCAGATGTTGCACCAAGCACTTTTCTAGCTGTCTCCCTTACCAGCTCTCCTGTAGTTACCCAGCTATTTAGTAACTCTTCACTGTCACCCAGTGCCCATCTTAACTCTTCCTTGAACTCCACCTCACAATCACCCTTTTTCAGCTTCCACCACTTGATCCTTGGCACTGCCCTCACACTCCTCCTCCTCTTCTTGATCACCAACATCATCCTACAGACCACCTTCTTATGCTGCCTAACTACACTTTTCCCTGCCACCACTTTACAGTCTCCAGTCTTCACAGACTGGCCTTACTACATAGGCTATAATCCACCACCTGTGTGGATCTTCCTCCACTCTTGTATGTTACCCTATGCTCCTTCCTCTTCTTAAAATATGTATTTATCACAGACATACCCATCCTTTTCACAAAATCCTCCCCATCTGACCTTCTGCAGTCCTCTCCTTAGCACCATACTTACCCATCAGTTCCTCATCTCCATTGTTCCCTTCACCAACATGCCCAATGAAATCTGCTACAATCACCACTCTCTCACCCTTGGGTGCACTCACCACCACTTCACCCAACTCACTCCAACATTTTTCTTTCTCATCCATCATAAACCCAACTTGCAGAGCATAGGCACTAACAACATTCGCCATCATTCCATCAATTTCCATCTTCAAAAATATCACTGTGTCTGACATTCTTTTCACCTACAAAACACTCTTGGCATACTGTTCCTTCAGGATAACCCCTACCCCATTTCTCCTCCCATCCACACCATGATAGAACAATTTGAACCCACTTCTGATACACTTGGCTTTACTACCCTTCCATCTGGTCTCTTGCATGCACAATATATTAACCTTCCTTCTCTCCATCATATCAGCTAGCTCTCTCAATATACCAGTCATGCTGCCAACATCCAAAGTTTCTAAACTTACTACCACACTCCTAACCTTCCTCCTCTCTTCCTGTCTTCAGGCATGCCTTCCCCCTCTTCTTCACCTTCTCCTTTGGCCAACAGTAGCCCAATTTCCACTAACACCCTGTTGGCTAACAGTACTGGTGGCAGCCGTTGTTAACCCGGACCTCGACCGATCCGGTATGGAAATCTGTATTGTTGTCCGCATATGTTCATATGTGAAATCAGAGCAAGTATTAGGCCAATTGGACATATCTGGCCCAAGAGGGCCCCGCTCCTTCAGGGGAGTCACACACTGAGATGTGACAGGATCATTATGCCTTACATGTTCCTGATATTTGCCTTAGAGCCACTATAGCAAAGCACAAGGCATTGTCTTACTCTTTTGTCTTTCTTTAGTAGTAGGAACAAGTCTCATTAGTGGAGCAGACAACATATGCCATTATGCAGTGCACTAGTGACCAGTAGAGTATTACTAGCAATTGCAGCTTTATGCCTCTTGTGTGGCTCCTAGTGTTAGCTGCTCACACATACCTCTCAACTGTCCAGATCTTTGCAGAATGCTCAGAATTTTGCCTCATACTTCTCGGCTGGTCCTCATAAATTTTGTGGTTTTCAGGCAAGTCACTGAGGATTGAAGTCAGTAAATAATGAGATGCATTTGACTTTCAGATTTCATATCCTTCAGTAAATGCATGCTAACACAAATATGGTTATTCCAAAAACTTTCTAAGTTTATAAAAACACTATTTAGAATCTGTCCTGTTTTTGATTCTTTGTCTCCCCATTTATTTAGGCTTTGTCCAGATTTCTTGCACTAACAGGTTGAAAGGTATGCACATAGTAGTTATTTGCTGTTTCCAAATGCTCATCAGTGTTGTCAGCTTCAAAGTGGTAAAATTAAGCATCTGATTTTCTATGCCACCTCTGTTACTGTTGTGTAAGATAAGGCCAGACATAATTTCAAGACTGATATAGAGGTACTATGCTTTCGTTTTGCTTTTCTTGCAGACAATGGGTTTATGATTGGTTGCTAACAAATACAATTACAAGAAATAACTGTTGTAATATGCAGTCTCAGTCATATGAAAACAAATACACATAGGCATAAATAAATAAATAACTGATACTGTGATGTGAGGTAACTTGATCACTAAGACTTGTGACAGAATGTTAGCAATTCAATAGTATGGCAGAGAAATGCATGCTGCAGTCCCAATTAGTGAGGAAAATAACCCCAGACAATTGAAACTTCATGTGGGTGTGCACATATGGGTGTCTGCCTATCTGTATATGTGTGTGTGTGTGTGTGTGTGTGTGTGTGTGTGTGTGTGTGTGTGTGTGTGTGTGTGTGTGTGTGTGTGTTGATTGGTGGGATACAGAAGCAGGCAGAAAAGTGATTCACTTGGCTGAAAAAAATTAACAAGCAGCTTGAGTCTTGCATGTAATACATGAGTGTCATAGGTTCGATATCACACACAAAATAGGAGGACAAACAGAAGCATTAATCTAGAAAATAATTAGACTGGACAGGAGTGGCTTTAAGTCAACTGGTGCCCTAGGCAAAAGGGCTCCATGGCACCCCCACCACACTACCTGGTGCCCCTATCCTGGTCTACCTACCACAAATAAATACTTGGAAAAACACCCCTGCTTGACCGGCGTCCTAGGTGGCTGCCAAGTTGGCCTATGTCTAAGGCTGGCTATGGGACTGGACTGGAGATAGTTTAGAGTGGAATTGTGTTACAAGCTGAGCAAACTGTTTGGTTTTGCATGCTCTTCCTACATCCATGTGGGTTTCCTAATGCATTCAGATTTTCTCCAATCTGCCAAAACATGATCCTTAGTCACTACTTGAAATTATCACAGCATGTAATCTTTAGTGTTCCCCTTCTGACCTGTGGTTTGGATGGAAAAGATCTGCATGCATTAGTCCACTTACCTAGTTTAACACTTATCCAGCATTTTGTAGTGTCAGTGGCTCAAGTGGAAGCACACATGCCTTTGGTGGTAGACATCAAAAGGCTGTGACCTCTCTTCCCAGAAAAAACAATTGCATTAATTTCCTAGTACTGACAATGCAGTTCAGCATAAGGTGGATACTGCACATCTTAGTGTACTTTCCTTTGGTTGAGATATTAAATGAAGGTCCATCTTCCAGAGATGGGGGTAGCACCAGTGTTGTAAATGATCCCATGGCGCTTATCAAAAAGAGTAGGGAAAGTTCTCCAGTGCCCTGCTCACCTTTTCCCTTATATAAATACAACCTCAGGTCTCCCATGAAAAGAGATAATTGGCCTAGTCAGACTACCTTGCTCAATAAAGGATAAATAAAATTAATGAAAATATGCTTTCAGAAGTAGTTAGAAGTGGGGTGAGGTGTGAGTAATGTCATTTCTAAGGAGAGGCTTTATATGATTTTGTAGAAACACATTGACTGTAACAAATTATGTGAGAATTAAATGAGTAAATACACTAACCATGTGGAGCAAGTTCAAGAGATGATTGGAAACCCATGGTAAAAGAAAGGGTGCTTGGCATAAAGGTTAATGTGTTTACTTCATAGGTACAAGGCTTGATTCTCACAAGTGAGAGAAATTGGAAAGGCTTAAAATGGCCCAAAAGAACAGCTAGGCTAGTACTTTTCCAAGACAGCTTAGAAATTCATGCTCTGCCTAGCTCTCCAGTTTTCCCACAAGGATTAAATGCCACCACGCTGACTCATTTGTCCAGTACTTCCTGGTATCTGAGTATATGATGTAAGAGCTCAGGGCTGTAATTGATTAAAGCTTTTACCTGGTTTCACATTTTAAAATGAGCATACTTCTCAGCAGCATGGTCTGCTCAGTATTTTCTGCAGCTCTTCCCAAAGACATTGGAGTGCATAGATTACTCAACTTTCAAATATATTTTTATTTATTTATTTACATTGAGTAACCATGGTACAGCACTGATCCTCCTACACCATTTTTAGGCTCAGCATGTCAGAAATGCAATGAAAGAGACAATAAACTTTAATCAATATCATTGATAAGTCAGCCTAGTATGTAGCATAAATGAACACAATAAGTACATGTAATGCAATAATTCATTTTTCAAAATAGGCAAAAAGAGTACATATAAACTACAGTTTAATATTTATTTGCAGAAAATAATATCCAGAAATCAAAGTAATTATAGTTTATACAACTGTTAGACACAGGACGTGAAGGAAAGTGAAGCAAAAGTCAAATGAGATTAGCAGAGGGTGACAGAAAAAAAGATTAAAAAAAAAAAAAAAAGAAGCCCGGGAGATAAGGTAGAAGAAATATGTAGCTGTCTTATACCCAGGTTCAGGAGATTTGGGTAGTACTATAGGAGTTTAAGAATTTGATTAATGGCAAGTCAGAATGCACCCTCCTAAGAAAGAATTATGCAGATACTTGACTTCAATGGTCCTTAAGATAGGCCCATTAGCAGTGTGCCTGAGCTAGTCAAGCAGACCCTGAGAGAAGAAGTACAGCAAATGTTGGATCTGGAGGTAATGCAAGAGTCCAATAGTTTACTTTTGTTTTAACATGTTGTATTACAAAAATATAAGCTAACAAATAAACAACTTATTTTATTTTTAATTCACAATAATAATATGTATTCCCGATACCTAATCTGAAATAGTCTTAAGTCCAGGAAGACAACAAGTGCAAGGAAGGTTTAGAGGGGTAAGTAGGGGAATTAGCTAAGGGGCTCCACCACAATGGTCCAAACTGGACCCTATAAATTCTAAGACAAGCACTGCTTGAAATAGTTAAAGAGATAAACTCAGAAAAAATGAACAAACTGCAACAAGACTTGTGTGTCTTAAAATTGTCTGAAGAAGTTTGCTTATTTTAGTAAACGAAAGCGCTAATTGGGACTGTTTTGAGTATCCAGTGTGGTCCTTTTTCCTCCTTCATTTTGTTATAGTTAAAGAGATGCTTACACCCTCATGAAATAAAGCTGCATATCCAGTGCATGTAGTTGTCCAAGGATTTTTTGTAATGGATTTAGTACCCTATCATCCTTGTAACTGAGAAAATAATTAAAAATTCCTCCTTTATGAATGGGAAATCTAATACGGCATACAGCTAGACATAACATTGTTCATCTTCTACAATGTGTTAGGGGATTACACATTTAGCTGAACTGTTGTCTGTAAATGTCACATGTTTCAACTGTTTAAGTGGAAGGTTTGTCTGATGCTACAGGACATGTAGTTCTAATTCTCAGAAATATCACAGACACCATTTTACCTCTGATTATACATAGTGATACAAAGGATAGCTGAGTTGGAATTTTTTAAACATCAGCAACAACAGCTTTTGCAGGTAGACATTTTGGTACACACAGATTCAAAGATTCAGTTCCTGTGAAGTTGGTGAAGACCTCCGCAACAACAGGAAATGCATCGTGGTCCCAGTGCTACACTTGTTAGGAGTTAGGGATCAGGTATATTTTTTTAAGATATATATTTTTAGTAAATAATTTTTATTTGCATACCAACCACCTTAGTATACAAAAATACTGACCTTGTGCTTTCACACAAAAGAAATTCCACATCTAATTATCCATAGAGAACTCAATTCTTCCAAAAAACTAGACATTATTAAGATCAGTTATGATGTTCTATATTCTGATTTTTAAGGCATGCAATCATTCTTTGACTATCAGATTAGTAACTTGGATTACATTATTTATGGCATGCAGAAGAATGAATTGAACGGAAATATATATATATATATATATATATATATATATATATATATAGGTATATAGTACACCTTATATTGCATATAAAAAAAATTGGAACCTGAGAGTCAATCATTAACATACCAAGAACAATCTAATAATATCTGTTTGAAGTTGTTATTGCACAATAGCAACAATCAAAGAATAACTAAAGGGCAGTATACAAGGGAATGAAAAAAGGATAGAGTATGATTCCTAACCTAAAAACTTATACTATAGTTTCTACTATTAAAACTTTAGTCTTATGGTTAACTTCTGATTTAGCCAACTGGAAAAATGCACAAAGCCATTTGGTTAAATAATGGGAAAATATCGCAAAACAACATATACATCTCTTGAATAATAATAATAATAATAATATGAAGTGGTTACAAAAGAAATATTCACGTAAGAGCTCAAAAACATCTAACAAAGTCTACTCACATAGGTAACACAACAAAAACATTTAGAATTTTTAATATAGAAATACCCAGAGATAAAAGCATGGTTTGTCACATTATTCCCTGTAGCCATATTCTAAACTTCTTACTGCTAGAAATATGGACAAATCCAAACACAATGGGGTATCAAAGACACAAAGACATAGACAGTATTTAAATATTGCTCTTATAAATTTAGAAATTTAATAGAATAACACATTATGCATTAGCATGCGTGTTCTTTTTTGAGCAACTTTTTATTGATTTTTAAACAAAGATTGTACAAAATTATTTAAAGATAAATAGGAGGAAAAACATAACTATTTACAGATGTCCACAACAAAATGAAACAAAGAAAATTAAATAATTTAAATTTGTCAAGTAAACCACTTAATTTTGACCAAAATCTAAACTGGTGAATATTATTCAAAGTTCTCATTTTGGCAGTTGATAGCATTATTTTTTTTACAGACATCTTTTTTACTAAATTAATGAAGTTAGTTAAAGAAATAATACTTTTACTTTTTCAATTCTTTGTAACTATTTTTTATGCTATAGCTAAAATGGACCAAAGGAGAGGCACCTACACCCTAGGAACAGAATATGGAACTGGAACATTAAATAATATCAAGGAGTTAGAAATGATACAATTATCTGGCCACAAAGCTTGGGCAACATTTTTTAATTCAACCCAAAAAAGAATTACTATTTTACAATCCAATATCATATGAAACCAGTCTGCTTTAGAGACTTCCTTACATCTCCAACAATTAATTTTCCCATAGTCATACCTTATGTGGAGTCAAAAAAGCTCTGTCAAGAAATCTCCAAACACATACACACACACACACACACACACACACACACACACACACACACACACACACATCTCTCTCTCTCTCTCTCTCTATATATATATATATATATATATATATATATACATATATATATTTCCATAAAGAAAAGAAGTAGATTTTCTTGCAGATTTAAGAATTAAGCATTTACCTTCATCTGAAATGGTCTTTTCAGTAATTTTAGCTAAGTCATTTCAAAATAATGAATCTGTGAAACCAAACTCTTCTCTTATTATTTTATAAATTATTGATATATGTTATTTATTCTTATTTTAGTTACTATTGATCCTTAAAAAAACCTTCAATTATCTATGGAATATGTTTTATTTGAAAATTGATGGAGATTTTGATTTTATAACTAATGTATTTTTACAAGATTGTATAGTCAACCAATTATTATTTTCTAAACAACATCTTGCAAGAAGATATTCAGTATTATGTAATTTATTTCTGCTTAAGAATTGATGCCAAAAGATTACATTTGCATCTCTAAGGTTTAGCATTTAGTTTATATTAAAATTTCCCAAACACCCCATAGTATTTGATATAGGGAACAATTTAAAGAACAAATCTTTAACTATATAATTAGAATCCATGAAACTTTTAAAATTTATACGGATGTAATCAGTGAAGGGAGAGAAATATTTTTTTTCTTTTCATTTAAACATGTCTTTCAAGAGACAGCAAAATTTATTAATTCCAAATTTAGAGAAATATTCAACAACATAGTTGTTATTACTTATTAATCTCTCATGAATGGATTTCCAATTGGATTGATAAGAGGAATTTAATCATAGAGATATTAAACTGAGGATTATGGATTTGGTATATAATTCAACATCTGGAAAACTTAATCCACATTCTTGTCAACTTTTAACATGTCAATCATGGGATATGTTTGGTTTATTGGGAAACCAGAGAAAATTAAGAAGAATAAAATTTAATTTCTTAAATATTTTTAGAAGGGTGAATAATTAGTGATTGTAGATTGAAAATTATTTTGGTAGGATTATCATTTTATTAAAGTAAGTCTAACTTTCATTGTAAACAATGTTCCAATTGATACTTACTTTATTAACAGTGTCTATTGAATTACTATAATTTACTGCTATTGAGTCTTTTATGGTAGATTTAATTATAATTCCAAAATAATTAATTTATGAATTGCCCCAAATAAATTTTTTATAGTTTCTTAAATAATTATTAACTTTTTATTAATAAGTAAAATTTCTGTTTTATCAGTGTTAAAAATTAAACCAGACACATTTTCAAAGTAATTAATAGACTTAGCTAAATTTTCGATTGAAGTTTCAACATCACCACTTATTAATATGTCATCTGCAAATAATTGAATTTTACAGGAATAACTTTCATCTATCGAGAATCCCTGACTTTTGTTATTAGATGTAATACACTTTGCAAAAGGTTCAATTGCTACAGCAAATAATAGAGGTGACAAGGGACAACCATGCTTTGTACCTTTTAATGTTTTGAAAGAGCTAGAAAGAAAATAGCTAATTTTACTGAAATAGAATGAATCACTATATAGATTAGTTGTAAGATTTATGCAATTTAGGGAAAATTCATATTGTTCAAGTGTTTTGAACAAATAATTCCAACTAATAGAATAAAAGTCTTATTTATATTTAGAATTATTATAGCTAACTCTTTTTATTTTTATTAACCAGATCTAGTAAAGTATTAAGCATAATTATGTTATCCTGAAATGTTCTCTGTAGTATAAAACCAATATGATCATCAGTTATTAAACCTGGCATGAAAATGTTCAATCTTTTTGGAAGAATAGACATAAATACTTTATAATCAACAATTAATAATAAAATAGGACAATAGGAAGAACAAAAGTTAGAATCTTTATTTGGTTTCAATACCGAAGATACCAGGAAATATTTCTGGGGGGTGTTTGATATATATTTAACTTGTTCAAAAACTTTTAATAAGGTATTTAAAATATTCTGGATATTATATGGTGAAGTATATCAAGATATTTCTGATTTAATATTTTCAAGTCAGCATTTGACAATTTGCTTAAGATTTTAAATTGGATTTCAATTTATTTGTATTAGACTACAAATACATCAAATCCTTACCCTGCATTTGTAATTATAGTATTCAATTCACTTTTGTACAAGTTGAATGTTTTTATTTTCCATGCAAACCATATTTGTAATACTTGTTAGTTAAAAAATGGCAAGACACCTTGGCAGAGCAACAGTCACTATTCCAGTTTCAGTTCTTTACTTACTGTTAATGGAAAGCAAATTTGAAATAAAATAAACGCCTCAAATAGTTGAAGATAACCATCCAAATTGATAACCAAAAGCAAGTTTATGTTGGACAATAACTGTCTGTTAAGATAGCAGTTGTTAAAATTGCACACCTTCTGCAAACGGTTTGCTGTAAAATAGTCAACAAAACACGCTGGCTGTTTAAATCCCAGTAAGGTTTTTGAATTAACAGATCGGACTTCACCTCACCAAACACCAAGCAGAAACTTGTTCCACAATTAAACAACACAATCTATTATGTGTTGAAATTCGGTCTTCACCTCATTACAAATGGAAACAGCTGTCCAAAATGCACTTATGAAAGGACCACAACAATATAGTCTTGTAAATACGAACACTTTATTGACAAAAGACTGGCTTTTGGCAATAAAGTGTTCATATTTACAAGACTACATTGTGGAACAAGTTTCTGCTGGATAGTTATCTTCAACTATCTGAGGCATTTATTTCAAATTTGCTTTCCATTAACTGTAAGTAAAGAACTGAAAGTGGAATAGTGACTGTTGCTCTGCCATGGTGTCTTGCCATTTTTTAACTAACACGTTTTATTGCTATTATCGAGACACTAAATATAGCAGCTATTTTTTACCATATTTGTAATACTGTTTATATTGTTCATCTAAAATGAAAAAAATGCATTTTGTAACTTTTGTTACTATTGTAGCTCTCATATGTTAGAATGTTTCTCCCTGGGTCTCCACTGAAAATGGGTTCTCTAAGGCCCAGTGTACTTTCCTGATAAATAAATAAATAAATAAATAAATAAATACATAAATAAGTGGATTATCCAGTGTTTTCCTTTACATATGTACCAATTTTTAATTCTTCCATCTAGATAAGCTTTTAAGAATCCCAGAGAATTACATCGGAAACTTCTCCATTATTATTCATTTCAGTGTATTGACCTATTTATGTTAGACACAATTCCTTAAAATCTTTTAAGTTTACTATATAAACATCAATTCACTGATAACAACTCAAATCACTTGGGTTTAATGCTAACAAAAATATAACAGTATTGTGGTCAGAAAAAGGACATGAAGTTATCAATATTTCTTCAGTTTTAGTAAATAAACTGCTAGAAGCAAAAACTTTATCAATGTGTTTCTGGGTGCCAAATCTATAACAATAATGTGTAAGAAAATCTATAAGAATAATGTGTAAAGTTAAGAAAGTTAGTTGATTTAATATATGTATCTCTCAAATGTTGTGGATTAATAAAATGATCTAAGTGTTTAGCTACTGAAGATAGCTTAGAAACCTTATCTGTAGTTGTGTCTTTACTAGAAGGAATACAGTTAAAATCTCCTGCAATAATCAATTCACCTTTTGTATATAAAGGTTATAATATTCAAATATTTCTTAGCAACTTTGCTCCAATTCCAGGTATCCAGTAAGAATTCACAAAACTATAATTTTTTTGTCAATTTCTACTACTGCTAAATCAACATGCCATTTTATCTGAATAGTTATTTAATATTTAGGCATAAGTAATTCATTTCTCCAAAGAATAAGATTGTCTCACCTTTTTGATTTAAATTGAGAGCTCACACTAGTTGAATAATCTTTTAACATCAGTCTAGCCACATCTTTAGATAACAAATGCATTTCTTGTAAAAAAATTATGTGAGCTTTATGCAGTTTTAAATGTTTATTTACGCTCCTCTTCAATGGATTATTAAGTCCGTAGATGTTTAATGAGATAAAATTACATGTCAACATTCAATAGAACATGTACGAGCACTGATTTAAGATGATTTAGCTTAAAATATAGTAACCAAGTACTAATAGTTGTTGTTATGGACAGATAAAATAAAAACAAAAACAAAACAAAAGCAACATTCAAATCTCCCATCATGAAATGAAAATTCCCTGATTTGATTATATAATCATACAACTCACACACCAAGCAACCCATCCCAATGTCACCAAGCTAAGCAGTTGCTACTGCTTCTTAATTTAAAATATTAATTATAACTATTTAGAGCAGTAACAGGAAAAACATATTAATATTTAAGATCATAGAAATATAAATTTGGAAATGCTAATAATGAAGAATGATATTATATATTTTTGAATACATCAAAAATATCCCAGAAATAATGCATTTCAAAATTATCTATCTGATCAAGGCATTTTATATAGTAATTTCTTCTAATTAATCCTACTATAGAAATACTATAAATAGCCTAGTATGTAAGCATTTATATGAAGGAAATAAATAAAACTGTCAACACCTATAACACATTTACCTATAGACATTATAACACCATTACATATCAAGATCACATTTCATAAAACTTTTAAAACTCAGTTAATAACATGGGTGAAAAGGTGAAAGTTGTAGTCAGAATATGGAAGTATAATTAAAAGGTGCTACAAATTAAAATGACATATTTTTGTATATTATGTGTGCTTATATATATGCATAATATATTTACATAGATGTGTATACATAAAACTGTGTGTACGTGTTTGTAAATTATGAGTAGATGTTTGATATTAAACAGTTAAGAGTGTGAATGTGTTCTGTGTATCTATGATTGAGAATAAATACACAAATGAGTGAGTGTTTTTAAGAAAATGTTTGTATTATGAATCTATGTATGCTACTCTCAATACCTTTAGTACTTGGAACATACATTTAACATCTAAATTCTATACAGGAAGCTTTCTTTTATGATTATATTTAAACTATCATGTACTTACAAATTTGATTATAGTACTTTTCATTGCCATATTCTAAAATGTGTGGATCAAGTTTTTGTATTCATCATACCAATGGGAGATGAAACAATCTAGAAATGATTTTAAAGTCAATTTAGTATAAAATACAATTACATATTCCACTAACAAATGCTTTTCAAAGGGATAAATCAGTAATAGTATTCTCCAATAATTAGTGAAACAACTCTGAGTAATTAAGGCAACCGATGTTCAGTAGATTGAAGTGTTTTAAGTATCTTCTCCACTATACTGTTTCATATAGCACAAAAAAAACAGCTTATATTAAAGTATAAGTACAATAATATATATAAATGTTATATGCAAATTAATATCTATATAAAAGTCAAATAAATATATTTATCTCAGAGCAAGTTTATAATCACTGTTAATAGCTTCCAGTCAAATGTCTGTAAAAATCATTTTGTATAAAAAACTATTTTATAGTAACCAGTGTGCAGAGGTGTGGACCATATGTTATCCCATATAAGATATGCTGGCTTCCTGCATGCTTGTTTTCATTTGCATTTTAGTAATAAAGTGTTCCCTTTGTTTAACCTTACAGTTTTGTTGCATTGTACAGCTCTTCTGGGCATCATGACAGGTCTTAGATTTCACAACTGCATTTCAAGGAAAGCACTGGGACAAGTGTATACTGAAGTAATACCAAAAGGTAATGGAGGTATTTAGTTTTTGTAGGCAGTTGGTTTTACCTTGTGTAAATACATCTGTAGACCCCTTACTTATGAATAGAAAAGTGTGGTCTGTGTAAATATGTTTCATGTGGATGTTCTCCTGTATATAGTCCCAATGCTTAATCTGTATCTTACCAACTATCAGATGAGTAATAGCTCTCTATAATAATATTTTATTGCACTACCAGGTGTTATGTATGGCACATCATTCTCTGTTTACTGTGCTATCAACTTCAATTAGCATGCATTATCTGAAGGGTATGAAGTCAGAAATTCAAATGTCTACCATTATTTAGTGACTCGGCAAATGAGAGGTATGCCTATAGCATTTAAAGCAGTATGCACAGAAAGTCTGAACTTTCATAAAATGCTAAAATTATAAAATAAGCATGTGGTTGTTTTGAATCCAATGTTAAAGAAAGACTGAAATGCTTAGCGCATATTATTTAATAGACAAATGTGATTTGGATAAAGAAATCTGGCTTACAGTACAAATAAGCAGACAAGCCTTAATCTCTAAAGATGAATTAGAGCCAAATTTATAAAAAATTTTGCCACATCATTGTAAT
>NC_056736.1:224234995-224304995 GCF_019279795.1 Protopterus annectens | reverse complement strand
AACATTATTTGCACACATTAAGATCTTGTCATCCATCATGCAAATAAGCTGTGTATCAATGAGTCACCAAGCAATACTCCAATTTCCAAAATATAAGATGGAGATAACATACACAGGCATCACACACATGCCCACAAAGGACTTATAAAAAACATCATCTCTGTACACTGTTCTAACATTCCCTTAAAACATGAGTTTTTTTTCTGTTCCTTTTGATGATAAATACTTCTGTGGCATCCCTTGCTAATGCACTTATCTGTTGTATGTCATTTAGACAGGTGGGATAAAACCCATTTAATGTGTATGTTGTATCAGCCTGCCAAAATAACCATACTATATACTAATAACTTACTACTAATATAAAATAAGGTAAATATAATGCATTTATGTGACATCTTCTATAGTCTGCATACATTATCAATTTACTGGCTGATTGGTTTTAATTCCCTGATGGTTGCTATTTTGATAACTAATGCTTAGCTTTCAGTCTTCAACACTGTTCTAGAATTACCTTAAAATGTATGCTTTGTGACACTCTCATCAGTAGCATCACTTGCTAATGCACTAGTCTGTATGATGTCAGTTATTCAAGGAGAGGAATGTATTAATTGATATCTACCTTCTATTTGTCTGCCAAAATATCTGCATTATATACTAACAACTTACATGTGTGCAGATCCCTCATAACCTCTGACCAATGTCTCTTACAAATTCACAAACCTAAAAAAATTATTGGACAGAATCTCTACTACTATTTCCCTGCTCTTGCATGGAACAAGCTCCAAATGACACCTAAAAATATTTCTCACATCCACGAATTCAAGAACCTTGATAACATATGGATCTGTAATCATCACACATGAACCTACTCCATTCTCTATCACTATCATCTCTATTCCTCCCTTCCCTACTACCATAACTCAATTAACAACTGCTCTGTATTGTCCAGTTACCCTCTGAAGATAACCCAATGTATTATGTAAATTCATTCAAATGTTTTAGTGTATATTTGATTTGCTATGTTTTGTCTTCAGTGTTATAATGTCTCTTGCTATATTGTACTATGGAGCTTTATCTACATTTGCTTAACTGAGTTATTGCATATTTTTCACTCTATTCAACTTTCATTTTGTAAATTTTCCGTGCTTAATTGTACTGTGCAGCCTGTGGAGCTTTTCTCCCCAGGCCTCACTTTAAAAGGACTTTTGCTCAGATGGACTATCCTGGTTAACAAATGTCAAATACATAAATAAATAAATAAATGTCACAGCCTTCAAGGCCTAGTGTACTTATGCATTGATATGTACATTGTCAATATAGATGAACTATCCCAGTTAACAAATGTCAAATAAATAAATGTCACAGCTTTCAAGGCCTAATGCACTTATGCATTGATATGTACATTGTCAATACAGTGGTAGAATAGTTTTAATCCCCTGATGGGTGGTATGATGTTATACAAAGTTCACTTCTCAGTCTTCAACTCTGTTTTAAATTTTCCTTAAAATGTGTGCTTTCCAGCACCGTCACTATGATCTATTATGTGGCTTTACTTTATAATACACCAATTCAGAGATTATCATTTCTAAAGGCAAGGGTTCAAACACATCTACATGTATTCTTCTTGCCTTTATTTCATGTGCTCTGTTCCACAGAAATCTGTTGTACTGATTCAATCCATATAAATGATTCTGTGGTATAGCTGGCTAATGCCCTGGGTTAGGGGATATCAGTGTGAGAGTCATGAATTCTACCACATGCAGGTTTATTTCTCTTTTCTTGCTATCATTGTGTTTTCTTCCACAGAAATGTGTTTTCAGAAACCTTTTTCTTAATGACAACTGGTGTGGCATGCCATGTTAATGCATTGATCTAAAACACATCATTGAGAAGAGCAGGAGTTCATATCCATTCAGCTATATCTCCATTTGCTTGTTATCATAGGTTTCATGCCCTAAAATGGAATATTCCTGTCATAGAGTTGTATATTATATCATGGAGTTTGGCACTTTCTAACCATATTCATTTATAAATTCATCTACCATTAAAATAAAGAAAATCAGCTCCAATCATACCTCCATCCTGCTCATTCATTATATGCTTACCTTGTTGTCTACCCTGTTCTTGTTTACTCTTTTGCTCCAGTCCTATAACCTCCTTTCAAACCTATAAATACAGTCTAAACATAAATAGACACCATGCCCATGCCAACTAAGGCTTTATAATTTGAAATCAAACTCATTTTTCTGTATAATGCATTGTACAATATTTGTCATGAAGGCAAGGTTATTGTACTTATACAATTGTAGAGGAATAGCACTTCACATTCTATGGTAACAATGATGAAAAATCCGAAGCACCCTGGAGAATATTAGGATCCAACCTAACACTCTCATACTAGGCGACTTCAACTACTCCTCCATTAACTGGGAAAACTACTCATGTACCAATACACTTGCCCAGCATTTCCTGGAGTTTATTAATTCCATTGTCCTGGACCAGCTTTTTCTTACCCCCACTGGAGGTAGCAACATCCTTGACCTGGTCATTACTAACATGGGCGACCATTGCTCTACACCAATAGTCAGCTCCTCCCTGGTTAGATCAGACGACAAACTAATCACCTTGGAAATCCACACCCCCCCAAAGGTAACCACCATGAAAATCTTCTCCTAAGCTAACTTTGGGCTCCTAAATACAGAGGTGGCTATTTTCACGACACTCATGCAAATGGAGGATAGTTGTATGACTGCCGAATTATACACCAATGCACTGTAGGAACACATACACAAATGCATGGATCTCATACCCAACAGAACCAAGACACTCTCCTCCATAAAAAGGAAGCCAGTCTGGTGGTCCACTGCCATAAACATACTCTACAACAGAAGGAGGAAACTGATGCGGAATAAGGTGAAGTCCCAAGACTGGAAAAACTCCCTTATCAGCCTCAACAAAAAGTTGAGATCCCTCATCAAATCTTCTAAAGCTAGCTATGAAAGCAGAATTGCAGCAGATAGTAAAGACAACCACAAGGCTTTCTATAGTTATGTAAAGAATCTCTACGGCAATACCCAGATTTTCTCTGAGCTACTGCACAATGTTATCTCCTATACCAAGCCAACAGATATTGCCAGTATACTGGCAGACAGATTTAGTGCCAACTTTACCCCTCTCCCCTAAAAGGACCAATCACAATACCAGAAGATTGCCAGGTACCCAGTATTACTGCTGCACAGGTTAAAACAGCACTGTCTAAGGCCAAGAATACAGCTTATATGGGACCAGACAATATTCCTGGCTGTGTTCTACATGAACTACAGAGTGAACTGGCATCTCACCTGTGTGCCCTGTTCAATCACAGCCTCACCTCAGGCTTTGACCCTACCCAATGGTGCACTGCTACAGTCATTCATCTCCACAAAGGAGGAGTGACTACAGACCCTGGGAACTATTGCACCATTAGTTTGATGAGTCTGATATGCAAAGCTATGGAACGCATCATCATGGACCTAATAAACAAGGATATAGGCAATCTCCAAACTCTGGATCCCACACAATTTGGTTTTGTGAAGGGTAGATCATGCCTGCTTGACTTGGTCAACTTCTTTGAGTCAGTCAACAGAGCTGTGGATGAAGGCAAAGTGGTTTATACATCCTACCTTGATCTGGCCAAGGCCTTTGATACCATTCCCCACTCAGGAATCATAGAAAATCTCACTAAGCTAGGCATTACCCCCTATATCACTAGGTGGGTTGCAAACTGGCTCACAGATAGAACCCACAGTGTGAACGTAGCTGACTCCAAGTCAGACTGCCGACTAGTCACAAGTGGAGTCCCACAGGGTTCGGACCTGGGTCCTCTCCTGTTTGCTATCTACTTATCTGATGTCCAGGCTATCATGAAGGGACACTGGAGGACAAAATATGCAGATGATTGCAAGTTGGGAGCTATTATTAACTTCCCAAGTGATGTTGACATCCTACAGAATGGCCTTACTGAGACAGCGACTGGTGTCGGAACCATGGCCTTAAGCTCAATGCCAAACAATGTGTCATTATCCCCTTTGGGAAAAACCTGGTTCCCATGAATTACCACACTGAAGATACTCCACTGAATGCAGAAGGCATTATAAGAGATCTGAGAACACAGGTTGACAGCAAATTCTCTTTTGATCACCACATTGCCACTGTAGTCAGAAAGTCCTTGTATGCGGCACATCTCATAACTAAGGGTTTTGCATCCAGGAAGAAAGAGGTCATTGTCTCCCTCTACTCTTCCCTCATTAGGCCAATCAAGTATAATTCCCCATTTGGCATGTACCTCACTAGACACCTGCAACAACTGGAGAAGCCACAAAAGTACCTTCCAAAGAGGATCCTTGGCCTTAAAACACTTGTCTTATATGGACAGACTCAAAAAACTCCAACTATTCTCTGTCTCATATCACCTACTTAGAGGCGAACTCTGCTTGACTTACAAGGCCATGTCTGACCCAGCTCTGTTAGAAATGCTACATCTAAAGAAATCCCAATCCCTCCGCACCACATGCTCCAGAGACCTCAACCTCATTACCACAATCAATAGAACGTACTGGAGGGACAAGTTTATAACCCAGAGACTGACTGTGCTATGGAACTGACTTCCCATACATGTCAAGCAGAGCACCTCGTTGACCCTCTTCAAGAAAAATCTTGATGAGTGAATGGGAAATAGAAAATTCACCCCGGGGATCACTCCAGTGGATCTACTCAACAGAGGCACTGGGAACTATGTTCGGATGGCACGATGCTAGGTTAATCCTATAGCTAGGTTTGTAAAGGCCCCAGGGCCATTAGCCTAGTACATGCCTATGAATCTATGAACCTAAATGAGCTAAACCCTGCATATGTAAAGCTACTTCCATTCTTAAAACTCTTTCAATGGCTCAGTACACTCATGTAATTATTCTTACTAGGCCAATGCATCTGTTATGTGTTCCTTATCCTCCAGGGTTTGTATATGTTTTGGTTTGCAGTTTCCACATGTGCTACATTTCCACAATATGAGTACATTTCATGCTTTGTCAGTCTGACTGCTGCAGTGGCTTACTTTGCTAATGCACTGCTATAAAACATTCAATGAGAAATTCATGTGTTTAACTCCTGAAGGCCTACTATTTATTTCCTTACCTTCTGTTTGCACATGTGCTACATTTCTCTGATATGCATGTTTTATGTCCTTTTTCAGTCTAACTGCTGCAGTGTCTCACCTTATCAGGAAACTGTAGAAATACTGTCATGTGGTCTGAACTGATGGATCAGTTTTTCTCAGCTTACTATACATTCCTTTTTAGTGACAATCACAATATAATACAAATCCACTGCTCACACTGTGTTGTTGACAGGACTGATGCAGGTTGGCACATCATGTGACTTTATTGTATCCCATCTCTTCTATTGAGCTTTTACATTCTTATACACTGATGTGCTGTCATCCTCCTTCTTTGTTCTGCTTTTCCAGCAATTGTTTTGTTCTGAAACTCCCTTTGCATTTTATTCTGTCTATCTCTGTTGCTGTAGTAAAACATCTAGCCAATTGCAAATATTTCTATCTCTCTCTCTCTTTCTCTCTCTCTATATATATATATATATATATATATATATATATATATATATATATTGCTGCACATTACATCAGACATTCTATACCTGCGTGCATGTACTCAAAATGACTACTATTGGTGTTTTATACAACTTTTCGTACAGCATTATGGCCATGAGGTATTTTATAGTCATCTGGCTATGGGTATGTACTGCAGCTATGATAAGCTCCTTTTCATACCTACTGGCCAGGGCACATGCATAGGCAATAAGCCTTGGGGATTGCAATGCAAACAGTATTTCTTTGGGACCTATCACAGCCACAGTGTTTATGAATCCTTGGGATAATGTCCAATATATTCAAAAAAAACATCTACCCATACTTAATTTTCTAAGCAATCTCAAAACAAATAATGAGATAGGGAGACTGCATTTTTTTCCAAAATATGTAAAATAATTAAGAGGTTTAAGTTTCATATCAAAGAAAACTATTGGAATTATCCTCTATAAATGAGTGGCACAATATTACCTATAGGGAACCTATGATAGCAGCTTTAATAAATAAATAAAAGTTACATCATCTTTATTTTGTAGATTATTCTCTGTGAAATTTCTTTACAGATCATTCGTCACCCTACCTAGACCTGAAAGTATATAAAAAAAGAAAGGGCTTGGATGTTGGTGATGTAAATCCTTAAGCAAAGCAGGAGGAAGATGCACACAGGTGGATTATATCTTATGTAGGAGGGCCAGTTTGAAGGAAATTGGAGACTGTAAAGTTTTGACTGGGGAAAGTGTATTTAGGCAGCATAGGATGGTGGAATGACGTTGGTAATCAAGAAGAGGAGAAGGAGTGTGAGGTTAGCACGAATAATCAAATGGTGGAATTTGAAAAAGGGTAATTGTGAGGTGGAGTTCAGGGATGAGTTAAGACAGACACTGGGTGGCAGTGAAGAGTTACCAAATAGCTGGGTAGCTACAGCAGAGCTAGTAAGGGAGATGGCTAGAAAGGTGCTTGCTATGACATCTGGACGGAGGAAGGATGACAAGGAGACATGGTGGTGGAATGAGGAAGTACAGGAGAGTATACAGAGAAAGAGGCTGGCAAAGAAGAAGTGGTATTGTCAGAGAGATGAAAAAAGTAGACAGGAGTATAAGGAGATGAGGTGCATGGCAAAGAGAGAGGTGGTGAAGGCTAAGGATAAGGCATATGAAGAGTTCTATGAAAGGTTGGACACTAAGGAGGGAGAAAAGGATGTGTACCAATTGGCTAGACAGAGGGACAATGCTAGGAATGATGTGCAGCAGGTAAAGGTGATAAAGGATAATGAGGGAAACATACTCAGAAGTGAGGAGAGTGTTTTGAGGAGATGGAAAGAGTACTTTGAGGGGTTGATGAATGAAGAGAATGAGAAGGAGAGAAGGTTGGATGATTTGGGGATAGTGAATCATGAAGTACAATGGATTAGCAAGGAGGAAGTAAGGATAGCTATGAAGAGGATGAAGAATGGAAAGGCTGTTGGTCCAGATGATATACCTGTAGAAGCATGGAGGTGTTTAGGTGAAATGGCAGTGGAGTTTTTAACCAGATTGTTTAATGAAATCTTGGAAAGTGAGAGCATGCCTGAGGAATGGAGAAAAAGTGTTTTGGTACCGATTTTTAAGAATAAGGGTGATGTGCAGAGCTGTAGTAACTACAGAGGGATTAAATTGATCAGTCACAGCATGAAGTTATGGGAAAGAGTAGTGGAAGCTAGGTTAAGAATGGACGTGATGATTAGATCAGCAGTATGGTTTCATGCTGGGAAAGAGCACTACAGATGCGATGTTTGCTCTGAAAGTGTTGATGGAGAAGTACAGAGAAGGTCAGAAGGAGTTGCACTGTGTTTTTGTAGACTTAGAGAAAGCATATGACAGGGTGCCTAGAGAGGAGTTGTGGCCTTGTATGAGGAAGTCGGGAGTGTCAGAGAAGTATGTAAGAGTGGTACAGGATATGTACGTGGGTAGTGTGACAGCAGTGAGGTCTGCGGTGGGAGTGACGGATGCGTTTAATTTGGAGGTGGGGTTACATCAAGGATCAGCTCTGAGACCTTTCTTATTTGCAACAGTGTTAGACAGGTTGACAGACAAGATCAGACAGGAGTCCCCGTGGACTATGATGTTTGCAGATGACATTGTGATCTGTAGTGAGAGTAGGGAACAGGTGGAGGAGACCCTGGAGAGATGGAGATATGCTCTAGAGAGAAGAGGAATGAAGGTCAGCAGGACTAAGACAGAATATATGTGTGTGAATGAGAGGAAGGATAGAGGAATGGTGAGGATGCAAGGAGTAGAGGTGGCAAAGGTGGATGAGTTTAAATACTTGGGATCAATAGTTCAGAGTAACAGTGAGTGTGGAAGAGAGGATAAGAAGAGAGTACAGGCAGGATGGAATCGGTGAAGAAGAGTGTGAGGAGAGATTTGTGACAGACGAGTACCAGTAAGAGTGAAGGGGAAGGTCTACAAGAGGGCAATCAGACCAGCTATGTTATATGGGTTGGAGACAGTGGCACAGACAAAAAGGCAGGAGTTTGAGCTGGATGTGGCAGAGATAAATATGTTAAGAATTGCACTGGGTGTGACGAGGATGGACAGGATTAGGAATAAGTATATTAGAGGGTCAGCCCAGGTAGGAAGGATTGGAGACAAAGCCAGAGAGGCAAGATTACGTTGGTTTGGACATGTGCTGATGAGGGATGCTGAGTATATGGGGAAAAAGATGCTAAGGATGAAGTTACCAGGTAACAGGAAAAGAGGAAGGCCTAAGATAAGGTTTATGGATATGGTGAGAGAGGACATGCAGGTGGTTGGTGTGACAGAGCAAGATGCACAGGACAGGAAGAAATGGAAACAGATGATCTGCTGTTGCGACCCCTAATGGGAAAACCCAAAAGAAGATGATGATATAGATATATATATATATATATATATATATATATATATATATATATATATATATATATATATATGTATACAGAGAGAGAGAGACAGAGAGATAGTTTTATATATATATAATATATATATATATATATATATAATATATATATATATATATATATATATATATATATATATATATATATATATATATATATATATATATGTATATACTATATATATATATATATATATATATATATATATATATATATATATATATATATATATGTATACATAAATAAGGATCTACTATACTATCTATATATATATATATATATATATATATATATATATATGTAAATATACTATATCTATATATGTATATATATATATATATATATATATATATATGGTCCATCAAATCTAACTTACCTGCTCACTATCCACCGAAACTGCATTTTAATGGGACAACAAACTGTTGAATTCCTTTCCTATGGAAAGGAACCACTGGACAACCAAGGTGAACTATGTCCTCTCTCCATGTAGTGTGATCTCGCAGTTGGTATATTTAAGTGGGGGGTGAAGGCGGGCTTCTTCTCGTTGTATGTCGTTTAGATGGTGGTCCAGTGATTCCTTTGCCTGGGAAAGGAATTCGGCAGTTCATTGTTTTGTTAAAATGCAGTTTCTGTGAATAGTGAGCAGATATCTTAGATTCGATGGATCATAATTTCGTTGCTTGAAAGTAGATTCATATATATATATATATATATACACACACACACACACACACACACACACACACACACACACACAGATACACACGTGTAAATCTCTGGACATACCTGTGTAATGTAGCAAACAGGATCCCCAGTATATCCTATCTCATCAGCCTTCACTCTTCCTTATACACTGATTACTGGAATCCTACTGCAGTATCCACCTGTGCCTCTAATATTAAGAGTATGCATGGCTTTGGCTCTGTGATCTCCACCACCTCCCATCAGTATGTAAACACAGGAGTTACATGTGATCCACACCAACAGCATGGAGGAGGTCATCCAAATCCTGCTAAGGTTTTGTAAACAGATGCAACATCATATTTTTGTACAGCCATCTGTCATATTTAATATTAAGCCAGAATTCAATGTTTGTATATCTAATGCACTATGTTTCTAAATAGTGCAAGTTGTTTTTTCAGTTTAAAAGAAAAATATACAATTTCTTTAGTTCAGACTTAAAATTTCCAATTATGCAATTCAATGGAAAAAAATTAACATGTAAGGCACAACATAAACCTACATTTCAGGAGATTAAACCTGTATTCTCTTGGTTAGTATGCAGCAGAGGCTCTTAACATTCTGTTTCGTGAAATAACTACTTAAACAGTGACATTTTGACTGTTACCATTTATGATGAAACTTGCAAATTAAACAGGAAAATAAATAGCACTGTGTTAAAACTGAGTTCATTGACAGTTCAATGGGGCTTGAAGTAATCTTTAGAAATGGAAGCATAAATGGCATCTTTCATCAAAGTAAAGGGCAGAATTTAAAACAATACCACATGGATATTTCACTATTAAAATGAAAAGTATTCAAGAAATGCCAGTTATTTGAAATTGAGTGTACTGTCAGTTCAATGAAGTTTGATGAACTCTGCAGAAAATCAACTATAGCTGCTATCTGTCGTCAAAGAACTAAAAATAAATTTCAAAACCTCAATAAACATCTATTATATGATAAGTATTCAGGTAAATATTTAAGAACAGACACATTAACCAGAACAGCACATGTAGGGAGCATAGTCAGAAATGTTACTATATTTTTGCATGATCATAAAAAATACATATGAATCAAAAACATTTTATTGCAACTGCAGAAATATATGGCAACAGAAAAAAAAAAAAAAAAAAAAATTAATGGAACTTGTGTAATTGAATTCTCTTTAATATGTGTAAGTAAACTGACGGGAATTTAAAAATGCACAATTCATAAAGATTTTATGATGTTTTTGATTTTAAATAACAGCAATAAGTGTTCCCTAAACAAAATTTATATGCTGAAACAGCATTAATGAATAATCCAACAGCATAATTACTCCAAGTAATGTAATGTCTAACATGCACTGCCCATTAATTGTACTGCAACATATGGTTCTCTTTTACTCCTTATGAGCCATATAAGTAAGTGGGAGTGTGTGTGTGTGTGTGTGTGTGTGTGCGTGTATGTGTGTGTGTGTGTGTGTGTGTGTGTGTGTGTGTGTGTGTGTGTGTGTGTGTGTGTGTGTGTGTGTGTGTGTGCTTGTACGTGAATATATGCCCGTAAATGCACGTGTGTATGTGTATGTTTGTGAGACTGTGTGTACATCTGAGTGTGTGTGTGTGTGTGTGTGTGTGCGTGCGTGTGTGTGTGTGTGTGTGTGTGTGTGTGTGTGTGTGTGTGTGTGTGTTAGTGGGTGCATCTGAGTGTGCATATGTGTGTGTGTGTGTTTGCGTGCGTGTGTGTGTGTGTGTGTGTGTGTGTGTGTGTGTGTGTGTGTGTGTGTGTGTGTGTGTGAGCTAATGGGTGCATCTGAGTGTGCACGCATGCATATATGTGTGTGTGTTAGTCGGTATGTACATATATGTGTGTGTGTGTGTGTGTGTGTGTGTGTGTGTGTGTGTGTGTGTGTGTGTGTGTGTGTGTGTGACAGTAAAAACAACTTACAAAAAGAATGCTTGAGGTATCTTAATCAATCTTAACCTAAATGTTTAAATAGGGAAAATATTTCCCATCTTGGGAGTGACTAGTGCATATGATTTTTCCTTGCAAAAGGAAAATAAATTCTACTGATGCAAACAGAAAGATTATTTAATAAAATAAGAACTCCTGCTCAATCATACTTATTTGTCATGACCATTGCTTCTGGCTGATGCAGCAGTCACATCTACCATGCCACTACTCTGAGATTTAAGTATGTGACTTTCATTCTAATTGGTTATCCCTATTTCAATTGTTTTAGCACTGGTATTTCTGCAAAGCTAGGACTTATTGTTCACTTGTACTGCTAGCATCCCCTGGGAGCAGTGCTGAATGGTTTAGCACTTCAGTTAGAAAAAAACATAGGCAAAGCTCATAGGGAGTGACATGCCTGTCAAGCTCCTAAATCTTTCTGTTAGTTAGACCTGAAAAAAACATTCCTAGTCTAAGCAGGAAACCAGCAGGGAAGCTTTTAAACTTGGGTATAGAGTATTCTTCAAAGTGATAATAGGCAAAACTGTAAGAAAGTCATAGCAATGAACACAAGTTGCTGTTGTTACGTAGCACTAAATGGTATGACATTTTTCACATTACTCACATAAGCCAGGGTGACCATCTGGCTATACAAGCATACAGTCCAGTTACTCTAACATAGTACATCAGTTATTACATGTGGATAAAGGGCCACTGCAATTTACTATAACATGATAGTTACAAAAAAAAAAAAATCTCTCTCTGGTATATTTGTGTTTATCTACTGATCTGTCTTACCTATAAGTACATGCGTGCATGCGTGCATGTTTGTCTTAGTGAATATCTGTGTATGTGTGTGTGTGTGTGTGTGTGTGTGTGTGTGTGTGTGTGTGTGTGTACGTGTATGTGTGCATATGTGCACGTGCATCTATTTATCTCTGTAGAGTGTATAACTATGTTGAACATGTGTGCATGTGTTTTTCCATGTGGGTATGGCATATAGACACACACACATACATATGCCCCACACATATGCACACATGTATACACAAAAGCACAAATAAACTCATGTATGTGAATGTGTGCACATACATGCATATACTCATAAGACTCTATTACGGAGGTGCTAAAGACTCTTCGAGTCCTACAGCTATTAGCATAGAAGTTGAGTGTTTATCAGAGAATGTTATGCTACACTCCCTACAAAGTGGAGTGTCGTATCGCCCTCACCTCTGACACTTATATTAATTGTATGACTGCAGTTCCTCAGAGTTACATGACTAATATGAATATTATAAGGTATTGCTATGCCTGTCAATTTGCAAGCATCAGATATTGGTAGAAATGAACATGAAATGTAGGTGCTTCCAAACAAAAATCTGGACATATAGATAGTGCACAAAATACATACCAGGTATTATTTAATTCTTCCTTTTTGCCATATGATTGCATGATAATAATCATAAATAAATTTCAAAAGGACTGAAAAAATACTAGTATTTTATCATACCTTTATCATGAGATGACAATTTTGCAGAGGAAAAAAAAAATCTTCCTTCTCATTGGGTTTTTTTTTTTTTTTCAGACTTTCTGTAAGCAGACAGTAGAGCAATAGTATATAAGAGCTAAGGAACTATTTACAATTAAACTTACCAAAAACAGCAAAAGCATATTCAAGCCATAGTAATATGCATGTGACAAAACAATTTAATTTAAGAGTAAACTTAAGCCTAAGCCAAAATATCAGTCAGTGCCATGGTAGTCATTTATTATATGTGTCATCAAGTGTCATTGGGGGTGGCAGTGGTGGAGAATCCAGCTAGTAAAGAAAGACTTTTCACCAAGTATAATTCATTACTAGCAAAAAATAAGAGAATTGTCCAGTTACTTCAAGGCACTATGATGTTTCATCTGTAATTGTCATACCCTCACCTTCCCCCTTTTGCATTTCACCTAGTGGCTGAAACAATCACCAAAGTATACACACTTTCATAGAACAAAAAAAATGATTATTCTTGGTGACCTAAATGGAGGCTGTCTGGAAGAGGACTGTGCAAAGCAAATTGTAAAGAGAAATTTCTCTTTGCTATTTTTTTCCACTCATAACTAAATACTTGACTCTAACATAAATTCATAATAATATATCTTAGATATAGTACAACAAACATAACGTTGCTCATAATGGTGCATTGGTACTGATACTTTTAAATATGCTTAGTGACTTTGCCTAGATATTTTCCATTGTATCTTTTAAATCAAGAAAATCATAATTCAAGATTCATGCCCTGCAGAACTCTAAGTCTGCAGATATATGAGTATTTTCAAAACTTGAATGCATAGTCTGGATATTTTTGTATGACTGTGAAAACTCCATCTTAATGCTATCAACATTCTGTAATGGATTTACATCTCTGGATAGCCTCTTCCTTTTAACAAATAGTATAGCATTATAGTCGACTCCTACAGTGATTCCATGCATGGCCACCATCATTCACTGTTTACCAGGCAAGTAGGAGATGGATGTATTTCTTCCATATCACATGTGTACCAAAGGCAATTTTTTTCCCTCCATCTGCCTCATATGTTCCTTTGGGATATTGGAAGAATCTGGAGTTCCTAGTGAAAAATGACCGTAAGACAGGTAGGACATGCAGAGTCTTCACGGATGGCACCCCATTCTGAGGAAATGTGAAGAAGCACAATGTCACATTTCCTTAGCGACACCTTCTATAGAGTGGGTGGTCACCTGTAGAAGAGGCCAGGCAAGATGTCTGCACTGAGATACGTTTTCTGCTGAGAAAAGAGGATGAGGGTTGTAACAAATGCAAGTCAGCTGGTCATGTACAAGGAAGGCTGTAGAAGGATGGGGCGGGATGTCAATGGGACCAGTAAACTTGTCTTTGTCCACATGCCAGACTCTTGCATGGAATGAGTGGACCAGTCTGGCCTGCATAGAAATCTGAATGAGGTGGAGGACTGTCATCCAGTTTGGAGATACCAAACTTTTGCACTTATGGAGGGGGTAAATGATCTGTTATGGCATAACGAGGGGAGCAATTAGGCAAGTTTCCAAGGAATGATTAAAAATTCTTCCAATGAATCTCTAAGCTATATATTTTATTCTTTATTGTTGTATTCTGTATCTGTAAGTTGTAATTATGTGTAAATATTGGAAGAGCATTGCACCACAGATATTGGTGTTTCGTCTAAATTTTAAAGCTTACTAAACAACCAAAATGACGAAAATGCAGCTTCAAAGCAACAGTTTCAATAACAGGCTTTTGCCATATTAAATCCACAATATATAAAACATAAAGCTTTGTTGTTGTAAAAGTCAAATGGCATTATAATTCCACAGTCTTAAAACATGTAGAACTTTCTGAAGGGATCCGAAGAAAGCTTGAAAAAACTGAAAGTGCTTGGCTGTTGTTTACATCAGAAGGGTTCTTTACTTTTATGTTCGTTTTTTCTGTTGTTATGAGATCTACATGTTTTAAAGCTGTGGAATTATAACACCATTTGACTTTTACAACAGCAAAGCTTTATGTTTTATATATTGTGGATTTAATATGGCAAAAGCCTGTTATTGAAGCTATTGCTTTGAAGCTGCTTTTTCGTCATTTTGGTTGTTTAGTAAGCTTGAAAATTTAGACGAAACACCAATATCTGTGGTACAATGTTCTTCCAATATTTACACAGTTTTTTGTTCTGCTGAGTGTTCTTTAGCAGAATTCACTTCTTTTCTTGGACTTAAGTTATAATTCTTAGAGATCTTCTCCCTTGGTCTTCACTGGAAAGGGGTTCCCACCCAGTTGAGCTTCTCCATTAAACACCCATTTAACAAAGGCAAATAATCAAGCAAACAAACAAATATTTTATTCATATTTTGCATGATATTACTGTATTTTGAAAAATTATTATAAATAAACTATGGGTCTGGTATGCATTTGAATGCATATACTTTAAGATATGCAGGAAGAGTAATAAATGCATCCAACTTCTTTTCCCTGTTTAACAGTTGTTAATGTTAACTTCTATATATACTTTAATAATTTGCTAAAGGGGAAGACCCACTTGACGGAAATGCATATTTTCAGTGGTGATCTGGGGGCATTGTGGTGTTAGTGACTTGATCATGTTTACACAGTTTTCAAGAGGATGTTGATGGAATTAAATGCACAACTACAGGATGCAGTCTTAACAACTTTTAGCATTAATTATCTGTGATAAAACTCAAACTGGGAACTGTACAAACTATATTGCTTTCATAGAGCCATAGCAACTGGAAATGGTCTGTACTGAATATTAGTAGGGTTTATGGAATTTGTAGAAATATTTCTCCCTGACCGAATGTCTACTTGTAACACAAAAAGAGAGAGTTTAATGTTTCTAGAAAGTTCCAGAAATGGGGAGTCAGCACTGTTTTAAGTTTAGCGGTGTAGAGGATATTATCTTGGGGAGAAGACTGGGTGATATCAGTAGCATCACAGAAGGAAGGGAATTGTATTGGATATTACATTAACAAGCTGATAAGGACTTTGGACTAAATGACAGGGTCTGTTCAAGACCCTAGTTAAAACAAAGGAGACCATTTTGCAATAAATGAGTGTGCTGTTTTTATTGGGTGTTCAAATGTATTTATATTGGATGTTTTACTAATTTAATTATGGTCTGAAGAAGCAGTGCTTACTGCGAACGTGCTTACCAATTCTGATATGTTTTTATGTTTTATTTTGTTAAAAGTTTTTCACCTAAACAGCCTTGCTTTCTTGCTATATTGTATTTTGTGGGTGTTTGGCTAGAGTGCTACACTAGTTTATTTCATAGTGTAAAAATAAATATATCTCAAGACTGGTCCAACAGGACAATGCACTTGAGCTGCTCCATGTTCAAATCACCATAGGCAAAATCCAGTACCAATTCCTTGCAAGCTATTGGTCCTCCTCTACGACCCAGGAAATCAATACCATGCATTTAAATGTATTGGATACACTCACCATCCAATCTAATACCATATTCATGGGTGACTTCAATTACCCCACTATTAACTGGGAATCCTATATGACACCAAACATGCAAGCACAGAGATTCCTGGATTTTGTAAACACAAACTCCCTAGACCAGATTGACAATACACCAACCAGGCGTGCAACCATGCTGGATCTGGTCCTTGCTAATATGGGAGAGTATTGCATTCCCCCTAGTGTAATGTCTTCCCTGGTAAGGTCAGACCGCAAAATGGTCTCATTTGAAGTAAAAATAAAACATCAACTAAGGCCAATTTTGAGAGAAAAATTGCCATGGATTCAAAGGACAATCATAAGGCCTTTTTCAGCTATGTTAGGAACCTGGGTGGAAACTCCCAGATATGCTCAGAATTAGTCCAAAATGATACAAAAATCACTGAACCCACAGACATTGCACACACATACTGAGAGACAGGTTGCAACCAAACTTCACCCCCAAAGAGGAGAGGAGCAACTATCCCAGCCTCATGTAGCCTCCCAGACATCTCAAAAAAGCTGCTCTCTCTAAAGCTAAAAAACAGCAAAAACACAGCATCAATGGGACTGGATGTGTGCTGATATGTGTGCTACATGGAATAAACCCGAAACAAGCAAGCAGCTATTTAATCTCAAAGCAACAAGTCTAGTCTGCAAAGCTATGGAGAGGATCATAATGGAGCTCATAAACAAAGATATAGGGACTTGCACATTGAAGCTGACCCAGTTTTTGGCTTGGTCGCAGGCAGATCATGCCTTTTGAACTTGTCGACTTCTTTTCACAGTCACCAAGGCCCATTGAGGAGGGAAAGGCAGTCCCATCGACACGATATCCTTCAGAAGAGGACTCACGACAGATAGCTGGTGCCAGAGCCATGGCCTGAAGTTAAACGCCAAAAAAAATGTATAGTCATACCGGTTTGACATTGCTAAAGTGGTAGTGGTTAGAAAGACATTGCCCACCTGATCATGAAGGGATCATGAAGGATTCACATAGTGGTCAGATGTATCTCACCCAACATCTGCAGCAAAATCTGCCATATGCTGCCAGATTGAAGGATATAAATAGGATGTGCTGTCCATGTGAGACAGAGCACCTCACTGGCTCTGTTCAAGAGAAATCTTGACCTGTGGATGGGAGATCGAGGTTTACCCCGGAATCATCTCTGTGTCACTGCTGATAGAGGCACAACAAACTAATGGGTACATTTTTTTTTTAATAAGGGGGTGCATGTGAAAAAACAAAAACCTTGGGCTTAGGCTTTAACGATAGTAGCCTAGTATAAACCTATGAACCTATGAACCTATGTACCCCCAGCTAAACCAAGACTATTCAGGAGCTACTCTAAGGCTAACTTCCTGCTATTAAGTGATAACCTGGCAACATTTCAGGCACCTATAAACCCTAAGAATACTGTAGCCTATGCAGAACTGTTCAAAGAAACCATATACAAGTATGTTAATAGCTGCACAGAGGCAGCTGTACCCACCAGGAAGAAGTACACAACTAACTCAAAAACAAGCTACCCTGCTAGAATCACAAAATTAATAGGGTGTATAAAAGAAGGAAGAAAATCATGGCAAAGATTAGAAGGTACAGCACTGAGCAGGATAAAAGCACTCTCATCAAAATAAACAAACAACTCATAGGACAAATAAAGTCTACCAAAGCCAACTTTGAAGTAAATTTGGCCTCCTAGCCAAAGGGCAACCACAAGGCATTATTTAGCTATGTCCACAGCCTCAAAGGCAATACACAGTTCTGTGCAGAGTTCATTGTAAATAGAGCCAGCTATATTGAGACAAAATATATATCAAACCTACTGGCTGATAAATTCAGCTCCAACTTTATCCCTCTGTCCCCCTCAACCTTCCCTCAAGAAATACCATCAAATATAACTCCCCTGCTATTACTAGGGGCAGGTCCTTAATGCTCTCTCTAAGGCCAAGCACACTGCATCAGTGGGTCCAGACAATATCCCAGGATGACTTCTAAATAGCATGAAACATGACCTATCAGACCATCTGGAATTAATATTTAACTGTAGCCTCCAATCAGGCGTTGTGCCTCATGAATGGAGAACAGCTATAGTCATTCCTCTGCACAAAGGTGAGCCATCTACAGACCCTAGAAACTATAGACCATTAAGTCTCACTAGTCTTATATGCAAAGCCATGAAAAGAATTATCATGTTGATAATGATATAGTAAACCTCCAGACACTGAACCCAACCCAGTTTGGTTTTGTCAGGGGCAAATCATGCCTACTCAACATGATGAACTTCTTTCAGAAGGTCACCTAAGCAATGGATGAGGGCAAAATGCTTCACACTGTAGAACAAAGCATGTTTATGTACCTTTAAGAAGCATTTCCAGATGTGGACACATGCATATAAATAGTGAGCACGTGCAGGTAGCAGTGCTATTTTAAGAGAACAGCCAGAGTGTTAACGTGTATGAGTGTAGTAGTCAGTCTGTTTATAAGTTTAAGTTTAAGTTACAAAGCCTCATTCCTGACTTGTTTGTGTGTAATAAAGCTGGTTGAACTGAACCCATGAATGTTCATCTGTTTTATCCTGACCAGATGAGTGACATGGTGTCAGAACTGGGATTAATAGAGCAACTTCTTCAAGCCATGAGGTGCAGAATTGAGGGTGAAGGTAAATTGAGCTGGCTGAGTGAAACAGAGCTCAGACAAATAAAAAGCATCAAAAATGAACTTAAGGTAACCAAAAGCTTGCACAAAATATTTATCTTGCAAAGAAAATGAAATGAAGTATTTGTAAGGCATAAAGTACATTATTAATTAAACAAGTAGTACAAAATATATTATTAATCAAAACAAAAGGTACACAATGCATTATTAATTAAACAAAATGTTCAAAACTACGATATTTGATAAAACTAGCAGAAATATTCATGTGGGGCTCAGAATTAACTTTGGTTTGGGCAGTGAGCATGTTTAAAGTAAAACGAGCACAAGAAAAGTATAATGAGCATAATAACAGACTAAATAGGCATAATGAGTAAAATAAAAGGGCAAAATAAGCTTAAAGAGCAAGGCAACTGCATGCTTTTTAGTAAAAGACTGTGTTTGGGCACAAACTACTATTTTGCATTGATGAAAGCTATTCAAAGCTTAACTAGAGTTGTTTGAAGTATCTCAGAGTATGCAAAGTGTTTTCAGAGTGTGTGCTTTATTACTGTTCAATTATTTCAGAGTTTGTTGGATGCAAAGTACAGTTATATTGCAAAGTGCAGTCCAAAGTACAGCCATTTCAAAAGGTTTCTTGTGCTGTGTACATTTATTTGCAGAGTGCCACCATTTCAAACTGTTTCTTACACAGTACAGTTATTTCACAAAGTACAGCCATTTTTGAAAGGTTTCTCTGCTGTGTAGTTTATTTGCAAAGTGCATTCATTTCAAACTGTTTCTTACTCTGAGCATCTTCTGCTGTATACAGTTTATTTGCAACGTACAATCTTTTCAGAGTATTTCCTACGCTGACAAGGAGTGGTTTCACAAAGTACAGTGATTTTAAAGTGTTCTTGTGCTATGAAGACTTATTTGGCAAAGTGCAATTACTTCAAAGAGTCTGTTGTGCTACTGGGCATAATTGCAAGTTCTGGAATATATTTATGTGTGTGTATGTTCATGCATAATTTAAAGCAGCTTCACTACTGTGTGTTGATATGGCAGAGGCATTTCGAAGACCCAGTTCACTTGTGTTTGATTATAATATAGCAGAGAATTAAGAGTATTTGAGCAGGAATATGATAATTTCATACAAGCAGCTTTTTCTGACAAAGATGCATGTACAAGGACATTAATTTTGCTTAACTTAGCTGGGTCAGAGGTCTTTGAGAGAGAGTGTTCATTTGTGTATGCAACGGCAGTACATGCAAGAAAGAGAGAACCACCATATTTTGGTACCAGCTGAATCAAGAGAGGACCCTGAGTGATTGAATTGTAAATTTAGAGAAATGTGCAACCCCCAGACAAATGTTATACTAGAGAGGCACTTATTGTTATGCAAGTGACCAAAAGACAGATGAAACTTTTGCAGCTTATATCATTGACTACAGAAATAAGGCTAAAGTGTACAGATTTGGTGACTTGAAAGATGTGTTAACAAAGGACAGGCTTGTGTATAGTGTTAATAAAACTGCAGTGAGAAAGATTTTGTTTTGTGATAGTGATTTAATGTTAAGCAAAGCCAAAGAGATTTGTCAAATGCATGAGCTCACAGAAAGACACACAAGTATGGTAGCAAGTGATAAGACCATAGTTTTAGCAATCTCTAGAGCAAGCATAGACAGCATGCAGCACGTGGCAAGCAGAAGCAGACCTAAGCACATGGCAGCTGCAACCCCTGCAGGATTCCCTGGGAGGACCCGTAACTGTCTAGCAAGTTCCAAGACTAGTTCAGGAAAAAGGACATGCTCAATGCAGTATAAGGGTGAGTCAGCAAAACCCAAGTCAAGTCTTTTTGTTAACTGTCATAATTGTGGAGCCAATCATGAGTTTAGAAAGGAGATATGCTTAGCATTTGGTAAGCAATGCCACAAGTGTAAAAAATGGAACCACTTTCAACAGTTTTATAAATCAAGCAAACCTCATTCTGTTATTAAGAAAGGTCACTCAAAAAAGCAAGTTGATCATGTAGAGAGCTGCAATCCTACTTTCTATGTTGATGGTGTATCAGTGGTCAGTGAAAAAGTTAATGCAGGAGATTTGTTGACAAAGAACAAAGTATGTTGTACTGTCCTGATCAATGGTAAACCCACAGAGCTGAAAGTGGACACTGGTTTAAAATATAATGTAATGTCAGCAGAAACATTTGCTAGAGTGAGATCTGGTGAGCAACTTAATTTGGACAATTGTATAAAGCTTGTTGCTTATGGAGGTAAAGAGATTCAAAGAAAAGGCTCAGCAGTGCTTTCATGCTGTTCAGCTGGGAACAGTTGCAGCTTGCAGTTTTATGTAGCTCAAATATATGCACAATCATTATTAGGTCTCAGAATCAGTTTAAGAATAAAGCAGCTTTCTTTTACCAAAGAAGTCCATTATATAAGCACATGTCCCAGTTCCAGATTCAGATGCTATTTTCTCAGAGTATACTGATGTGTTTGATGACAACTTAGGCAAACTTCCAGTTGTATACTCCATGAAATGTAGACCCAGAGGTCAGTCCAGTGGTCAGACCAGCAATGAGAGTTCCAGTAGGTATGTAGGACAAAGCCAAAGTCCAGTTAGATAAAATTGTGTAGCAAGATGTGTCACAGAACCAACTGATTGGGTGTCTTCCCTGGTAAGAACAATTTAGGTGAAATCGGAATATGCAATGATCCAAGAGACTTGAACAAGACATTAAAGAGACCTCATCATCCTATTGTTAAATAAAAATAACGATAACAACACAGGTGGCTCAGATGCAAAAATTTACTAGTGTACACCAGGAGGCAAAAAATGTACAAGTACAGAATTTTGTCTGACATGATACAGGAAGTACACAATTCTTATAGTTTCTGTTTTCTAGTTTGTGCCCACCTTTCTGACGTGGTTAGTCACAGGGCACCTACATCACTATGGTTCACAACATTCTAGTCATAAAGATTGCTGATGTTACATATTCTAAAAAGTTTTTTCCCTTGGGAATAATATAGCCTTGCAAAGCACCTGGTCAGTTATAATGTCTTTCTGTAAATGTTACTCCTTCAAGGGTTCAGGCCTGCTTGAGTACAATAGCTGGTTCAGTCTTGTAATACACTTCTTTGTTCTTCTTGCAACATTCTTCCAACAGCTGCGTCTTATCTTGATAACATTTACAAGGCCAATTGTCCCAGAGGAAGGAGAAGAAGATTTTTAATGCTTTATACATTTAATTTCCTGACCCAGCAGATAATCATTAGTGAAAAACATAAGCTTGCTGAGCTGGCTACTGCCAGGGTCAGAGTTCAAATACACTGCAGTTCCAAAGCTTCAAGCAATTACATGTAAAATCATTCTTATTGCCAAATTATTAATAGAATAAAATGCATTATATACTATTTGCTTTTTAACTAGCACTTTATATATGTTCAAATACATATTTTTCTAACACCTATGCATACAGTCAAGGAGATTGCCACCCTCATGCCAAATGCCACTGTTTTTTCTGTCTTAGATGCAAAGAGCTCATTTTGGCAAGTAATGCTTTATTGCAGATCTTCAATTCTGACTACATTCAGTACCTCATTTGATAGATACAGATTCCTCAGAATACCTTTTGGTATAAATTCTGCCAGTGACGTCTTTCAGCATGCAATGTAGCAAATGTTTACAGGATACCTATGTGCAATTATAGTTGATGATTTACTGGTTGGAAGCAATGATGAAGTAGAGCATGATAGAAACCTTAGGAAAGTTCTGGACAGAGCACATGAAGTGAACTTGAAGCTTACTCCTCTGACATGTAAATTCAGACTACCAGACTTTACTTATGTAGATCATTTTTTTACCAGTACAGACTTATGACCAGGCCCTTCCAAACAAGCAGCTATTCTTGAGATGCCAGACCCAGACAATGTCCAAGCCTTACAGAGTTTTCTTGGTATGATTAACTATTTAGGCAAATTTATCCCTGACTTTAGTGAGTTATCATAGCCTTTAAGATTCAAAGATTCAAAGAAACTTTATTGTCATTTAGGACCACACAAGTGCAGCCTAAACAAAATACAAATGTCAGCTCATGAGAGAAATGCAGTACAACTAATGTAGATACAACAGTATCAAAAATAACATAAGAAAGAAAATAAGAACATGTATGACATGCAAGAGGTAGTTCACATTATATAAACACATTCAATCCCCATTATCCAGTGACAAATAATAAATAAATACCCACCACCAAACCCCCTACACTGTTAAGATAGAGAATAAATAGAGACTAGTGAATAGCAGCTATTTAGTTGCCATATTGTACTTGTTAACCTTAGATGTGACTCAGTATAGCCATCATATTGCATAATAGTAGTGCTGGCAGTAATTTCTCAGAGCAGCAGGATTAAATGAAAAAAAGAGGCTTCAATGTATCAGGTATTATGTTGCCTGGTCATGGTAGAACAATACCAAAGAGCATTTGATAACCTCAAACAGCAAATTGCCAACCCGCCTACATTGAGATACTATAATGTCAACAAACCAGTAGTTCTTTCTGTCTTGATGCAACCATTCTTCAAGAGGGAAGACCTGTTGCCTGTGCATCTAGAACTCTTACCCAAACTGAAATGCAGTATGCTCAAATTGAGAAGGAACTTTTGGCAATTTTGTTCACATGTTTGAAGTTCCATGATTATATCTATGGCCGAGCAATCCAAATAAAAACTGATCATCAACCTCTAGTCTTTATTTTAAAGAAGCCTATGAATACCGCTCCAGCAGGACTACAAAGAATGATGCTTAGATTATAAAAGTACAATTTCAAAATGGTCTATACAAAAGACAAACTTCTTCATCTGGCTGATACCTTATCCAGATCTCCCAGAAATACCACAGAACAGCTGGATCAGAGAAATTTGGCTTTGACGTCATGGAAGTGTATAATTTTTCTACCATGAGACTTGATGAGCTAAGAGATCATACAAAGACTGATCCAATTTTTCAAAAGCTCAACCACTTCATCAATGTTGGATGGCCATCAAAGCAATCTTTTGTACCTCCAGAAGTACAACCTTGTTTTCCGTACAGATGCTGATGGAAGATGATATCATTTTCAAAGGTCCTAAAGTTTTTGTTCCTACTTCCTTACAACACGAATATATTCAGATTTTGTATCATGGCCACACAGGATGTGATTCTACCAAAAGAAGGGTGAGGGGACTAGTATTTTGGCCTTCTCTATCAAAGGACATTGATAAAGTGCTTTCATCTTGTTCAGTATGCAACCGTACTAAGCCACATATGCAAAAAGAGCCACTTCACCTAAGCCAAATTCCTGAACTACCTTGGTCAACAATAACCATTGACATATTTGAGTGGCACAATCAGCATTACTTAGTGTTGGTAGACTCTTATTCAAAATGGTTTGAGATCGATTTGCTACCTAACCTAACATCCAGTGCTGTTATTACTAAAATGAAATATCATTTCTCAGTCCATGGTAGTCCACACAAATTTATTTCTGATAACTGTGCCCAGTTTACCAGTCAATTGTTTTAGAGATTTACAAAAGAGTGGGACTTTACCCATGTTATTAGTAGTCCTGAATACCCACAGTCAAATTGCCTTGCTGAACGTGTAGTACAGAGTGAAAAGCAATTACTAGAGAGGTCAAAGTGTGACAATACTGATATCTTCTTGAATTTACTTAATCTCAGAAATATACCCCATGACAACTTACTTGGCTCACCTGCTCAGAGACTTCTATCTAGGCAAACCAGAACAACCTTCTCTTTCACTTCTAGTTTTTGGTGCCTAATGCTAAAAACAACAAAGCAATCAGAGCCCAACTTTTTAAGAAATGTTCTTTTCAGAAGTCCAGCTATGATAAAATGAGATGATTTCTTCACTGGTTAAAAGAAGGAGAGACAGTGAGAATGCAAACGGTCAAAGGCTAGGATCGAATTGTTCAAATGAGAGGTATATATGCCAAGCTAAGATCCTTCTTGGTGGTATCTGAGGGTATAGAATACAGGAGAAAGTGCAGGCATCTTCTTCCTGTGTCAGAAATGATATCACAGCATCATACCTGTGATACAGACTCTAGATCTCAGAGCAACCTTGACAATGTTCATACCAAAGAATATGTCTTATTATCCATTCCCATTCATGACGATGTCCCAGATGTCCCCAAAGTTAAAAATTCCTTCAAGACAGTTCCCATTGCTAGATCCAATTCTGACTTTTCTGTTACATGATGCGGTTGTATTTCGAGACTTAGTGTAAAATACACAGCAACCTGGTCATAATGTGTCTAATTTTGTATGATTGCATGTCAAAGAATTAGTTCTATATAACTGCATGGCAAAAGATCATTTATGGTTAAATTGCATGCTATTGAATACTGTCAATTAGTATATGATCTATTTCAAAAAGGGAGGATGCAGAACAGAGCGTGTGTATGCACCTTTAAGAAGCATTTCCAGATGTAGGCACATGCATATAAATAGTGACTACATGCAGGCAGCAGTGCCATTTTGAGAGAACAGCCAGAGTGTTAACATGCATGAGTGTAGTAGTCAGTCTGTTTATAAGTTTTCTTACATTTAAGTTACAAAGCCTCATTCCTGATGTGTTTGTGTATAATAAGACTACTTAAACTGAACCCATGAATGTTCATCGTTTTATCCTGACCAGACGAGCAACAACACTGCCTGCTTTGACCTGGCCAAGGCATTTAACACAATATGCCACTTGGACATTGTTGACAAGCTTAAGCAATTAGGTACAAACCCATATGTCACCCAGTAGATAGCCAAATGGCTCACATACAGTACCCAGTAAGTTAGAATTGGGGAGTCCACCACTATAAAGAGGCCACTCACAAGTGAGGTCCCTCAGGGATCAGTCCGTGGACCGCTCCTTTTTAGTATTTACTTCTCTGAAGTCAAGGCCAGTTTCAATGGTCTCTGGCTGACTAAACTTGTAGATGATTGTAAATTAGGAGCTGTCATTGAATCGACACCAACACAAATGACACAGACAAACAACTGGTGCCAGAGTGATGGACTAAAACCAAATGCCAAGAAATACATAATAGTATCCTTCAGGAATTCATGTATTCCTGTTAGCTATCATATTGACAATGCACCACTTAGAGTTGACCCAGTAGTCAGGGACTTAGAGACAGATATAGACAGTAATCTAACCTTTGACCATCACATGTCGACAGTAGTAAGGAAATCATTCCATGTTGCACAACTTATTAACAAAGGTATGGCATCTAAGTCCAAGGAAGTTATTGTTCCACTGTATTCGGTATTCTTCAGGCCTATCCTTGAGTACAATGCTCCCTTTGGTATGTACCCAAACAGGTATATCTGACAATTGGAACATCCACAGAGGTTCCTCATTAAAAGAATACAGGCTGCAAGTAAAATGTTCTGTGAAGATTGCCTCAAGGCCCTATCCCTGTATTCTGTCTCCTACAGGCTCTTGATTGGAGATCTATGCCTGGTATACAGGGCATTGTCAGACCCCACTGTGAAGAACCTCCTGCATATCCACAAAAGAAACAGCAGCAGAATTACCCATTCTGAAGACTTAAACCTTGCCTGTGATATAAATATGACTTGCTGGAGATACAGGTATGTATCCCAGAGACTATCCCTTCTCTGGAACAGGCTATCCATCCATGTGAAGTGGAGTTTCTCCCAAACCCAATTCAAGTGCAACTTGGATAGTTGGATATTCAACAGGATAGTCATCTCTGGGTTGACACCTATGTGTTTAATGTACAGAGGCAGCCTGTAAATGGTTCATCTCACATGCCCTTGCTTGTAAATGTTTCATCTCCCAAGCCCCTGCTTACACTTATTAATGGTACCAGAACTTGTCAGAAATATGGGATGCATGGCTAGGCTTTAATAGGTCTTTGTGGTCATAAGTCTAGTAAATACCTGTGAACCTATGAACCATCAATAAAAAGCCATTGTTAGCAATTAGCAAAAACAAAATAAAATTAAATTAAAAATAATAAAGTTAAAAGGAGTAATCCGTGTGTGTGTGTGTGTGTGTGTGTGTGTGTGTGTGTGTGTGTGTGTGTGTGTGACATGGTTTGGAACGCATATAACCTTCACTGGGGCTCTGGAAATTTTGTTTCATCTCTATTTTTTGACTTGTCCAAGGCTTTTGATGCCGTAACCCATCACGTTCTCCACAGACAATCTTAACTAGGCTTTCACAGTTCCTCCTTCCCTTTTCTGATTCCATAGTTAACAGGCTACATTTATAATAATCAAACATATTGACATAATCCTTCTGCATTTTCCTCTATTTTTCTACAACTGTCTGTAGATTGTTCTAGCACCCTAGTCCAAGCCTAACTACTATTTCATTCTGTAAAATAAGCTTGTAACAATTGTACATAGTAGATTGTAACAATCAGACCTAATGAAATAATCATTGTTGTCTCTTTCTCTTTTCTTTTACAGCTGTTACTTGCCATACACTGAATATCTGTGTGAATTTTCACCAAAATGCCTACTCTTCATTTTTGTCTATTGTTTATTTGAGGTTACTTGCTTGTTATCGAGTTACTGTGCTCAAATTCAACTAACTGTTCATGTATGTTATATTTACTTGTATTCTGTGGAGCTTTTCTCCTCAGGTCTCCACTGAAAATTGGCTCTGAATAGCCCAGTGGACTATCCCAGTCAATAAATGCCAATTTAATAAATAACTAAATAAATAAATAAATACAGTTAATAAAATGGCAAAAGGTACAATCCACTTTCTAGTTCTTAACAGTTGGAGAGCCACAAGGCTGAATCTTGAGTCTCATACTCTTTATCATTTTTATTTTTATTTATTCTATGCATTTTGCTTTTGTTTACCAGGTTTGCCAAGACTTTTACAGTGGAAAAGCTCTGACATATTGCAACCATTTTTAAAATGGCATTCAGTAATTGCTGAAGACCAGGAAGTTAACTGGAGAGAAAACACAAAAGTCCGTGGAACTATTCAGGTCTCTAGTACTTCAGTAAGAAGAGGAAATAAGTGAAGTTAAAGCAAAATGGCAGCACCTCAAAACAGCATGTGTGAAGGCTACAGAACAGATATGCCACCGAGCCAGGCATGGAAGCAAAGTACATAAGGAAAGCTGGTGGTGGAATGCAGAACTCCAGAAAGTCATCAAAATAAAGAATGAATGAAGGAAACAATGGAAGATAAAAAAGGTGTAACAGACTAAGGACAAATAAACAGAGGCATAGAGAAGAATTGCAATGTCAAAAATAAGGCATCAGAAGCACTCTAGAGCTGGAAAGTAACTCATTAGATGGCACAACAAAGCTCTTTTAGGTTGCAAGGCAAAGACAGAAAGATAAAGATAATAGTCAGACATCTGTCATAAGGTATGCCAGCAACAGCCTGCTTGCCAGTCTGCAATAAATCACAGGGTGATGGAAGGTGTACTTCCAACAGGTTCTGATCGAAGAAAACCTCACAGAATCTGTATTTCTCTGGACACAGTCAATGATAAAAGAAGAAGTGGAGCCCATGCTAGAAGAAGTAAGAACATCACTAAATTAAGTTAGGGAAAGCAGCAGGTCGAAATGAAGTCATAGCAGATACAATCAAGATGTTAGGTGAGGCAGAGGAAAAATGGCACCTGAGGGTACTCATAGCAGTATGGAGAGAAAAGTATATCCCGGATGACTGGAGAATAAGCATGCTAGTGCTAATGTACAAGAACAAAGGGGACATCCACAACTGTGGGCAGTACTGGGGTATCATAATCCTGTCACACTGTATGGAATTTCTGGAGAGGGTGATTGATGAATATGTAGAGTAGTAGAAAGTAAGATGGAAGAAAGCAGTTCAGATTCAGATCAGGATGTAGCAGAACTGACTCAATATCTGCAGTGAGAGAGATAGTTGAGAAGAAGCTAGAGATGAGAAAAAGAGTTCAGCTGGGCATTCCTACACTTGGAGAAAGCATATAACAAGGTCAAAAGAAAGCTAATTTGGGCAGTCTTGTGGTGGTTGGAATTTGAGAAACAATCATAGAATTAGTACAGGCTATGTACAAGGAACCAATGACTCAAGTATGAACAATGCTCAGACACATAGTGAAGTTTCCAGTGGGAGTGGATGCGCATCAGGTTTCAGTTCTGAAATCAACTGCTCTTCATACTGGTGATAGACTACATTAGCAAACAGGTCAAAAGGAATGGATCAACAAAGTTGCTGTATGCAGATGATGTGGCATTACAGGCAGACTGAGCAAACGCTTCGGCAAAGGATGTGTGAATGAAAAGCAAACCTGATGCCACACGGGATGGGACTGAGTGCAGATAAGACAATTGTAATGGCAGCCAATTGGGAAAGTCAGAAAAAGCTCAAAATTTAAATCAAAAGGAAAATAGAGGAATAGGTTAACAGATTCAAGTATCTGGGATGGCTGCTTAAGTGGAAGGAAAGTCTGAATGAAGAGGTCAAAGCTAGAATAAGAAGGGCTGCAGCTAGCTGGCACAGAGTGTCAGAGGTATTGTATGGCAAAAATGCCAAAGAAGCTGTAAAGCAAAATGTACACAACAGTAGTGTGACCATTACTACTGTATGGTACAGAAACTGGGCAGTCTTGTGGTGGTTGGAATTTGAGAAACAATCATAGAATTAGTACAGGCTATGTACAAGGAACCAATGACTCAAGTATGAACAATGCTCAGACACATAGTGAAGTTTCCAGTGGGAGTTGATGCGCATCAGGTTTCAGTTCTGAAATCAACTGCTCTTCATACTGGTGATAGACTACATTAGCAAACAGGTCAAAAGGAATGGATCAACAAAGTTGCTGTATGCAGATGATGTGGCATTACAGGCAGACTGAGCAAAAGCTTCAGCAAAGGATGTGGGAATGAAAAGCAAACCTGATGCCACACGGGATGGGACTGAGTGCAGATAAGACAATTGTAATGGCAGCCAATTGGGAAAGTCAGAAAACGCTCAAAATTTAAATAAAAAGGAAAATAGAGGAATAGGTTAACAGATTCAAGTATCTGGGATGGCTGGTTAAGTGGAAGGAAAGTCTGAATGAAGAGGTCAAAGCTAGAATAAGAGGGGCTGCAGCCAGCTGGCACAGAGTGTCAGAGGTATTGTATGGCAAAAATGCCAAAGAAGCTGTAAAGCAAAATGTACACAACAGTAGTGTGACCATTACTACTGTATGGTACAGAAACTAGGGGAGTAAAGGCAAAGAAACAAGGGCATCCAGTAAAGAGATGGATGGATTGTGTGAAAGAAGACCTGTGACAGTCAGGCATGACTGTTGGAGAAAGCAGGAGAGTGGCACTGAATCAAGAAAAGTATTGACAGTGCACATGATGCCCCAACCCCATGCAGAAAATGGGAAAAAGGAGGTTGATGATGATGGTAGTTCAGTAATTGTACCAACATCAGGTGATATACATTAACAATTGCACATATATTTACTAATCGGATTACATTTATATGGAAGAAAGGCAGCTATTACAGAATAAAAGATACTTACACATGTAGTAGATGTTGAAAACTGAGCATTTAAAGAGGCGTATTAGTGAAATTGTTGACATATATTTGATGTTGTGATTAGTGCTTAGAAATGGAAGTGAAAGAAGGAACTTAGTATGGCAGAAATGTTAACATCGTAGTTATGAGACAATTACATATGGATATCATAAGGTTTATGTAGAAGTATAGAGGTGGGATAATGAACAATGTCAAATAAACTATGTATATACCTTAAAGATACTGGTAAACCTATTAAGGTATTGGAGAGGACTGGCTGTAAGGCATATTGTTTGAAGTGAAATGAAAGGGTTTGATGATACGTCAAGCTGAAGATTACAGCGTCATTTTTCCTGGAGATATATAATTGATTTGATTGATTGATTTGACTAATATCCATCAGCATAAAAACAATGGCTATCTCACTCTGCTACTTTCCTGGACCTATCTAAAGCATTTGACATGGTCCCACGCAAACAACTTATCTCTGTCCTCAATAACCTATCCTTCTCTCAATCAGTCACCAACTGGTTTCAGAGTTACCTGTCTGACCACCAACAATCCGTTGTATGGCAGAATGACATATCTCCCCAACTACCTGTCTCCATAGGGGTTCCGCAAGGATCCATCCTTGGACCCCTACTCTTCTCTGTTTACACCAATAATCTAGCCTCTGCCACCAAACATGGCACACTCATGCAATACACAGATGACTGAACCATCATCTGCTCAGCCCAGACCCTACCCAAACTGCAAAAGTCACACAGGAAGCCTTTTCCTCTGTTGAAACTTGGTTATCCAATGCCCAATTAATACTCAACCCAGACAAAACTAAACTACTCATCTTCCAACCCACCAAACATACTCAAAACAACTCTCACTTTAACATCACAGCAAAAGACAAAACCACTATATACCCAACAGAACACACCAAATTTCTAGGAGTGGAAATAGACAATAAACTAAAATTTGACATTCACATATCCATGACCATAAAAAAAGTCCACAAAAAACTAGGAGCATTATACAGAAATAAGCAACTTCTCACCAAAGCAGCAAAGATTTCAATAGCAAATTCCCACCTTATCTCCACCCTACTTTATGCCTCTCCAATATATACCAACCTAAGGCAATGCAATCTAAACAAGCTAGAGACCTGCTACAACAAAATCATCAAATTCACCACAGGACCTATCATAGTCACCACTGTCTCTGACTTGCTGAACTGGGCTGGCTTGAACTCCCTCACCTCCTTCAGTGGTATCAACTCTCACTCACCCACAAATTAGTAAACCATCCACTAAATGTCCCATCCCTCCAGAATCTACTCCAACCCTATCACACCACCAGACCACTAAGATCCAGCAACAAAAATCACTTGCAGATCACTAACGCCAATAACTCTGTTGGTGAAGCACTATTCTCTTGCACCACAGCCAAATTATGGAACTCCCTCCCACCCACAATTACCTCCGTACCATCATGCACCCACATCAAAACTTTACTAAAAGTGCACCTAAAAACATGCTGGCTATGACCTTGCAACTCCCACTCTAATATCACCCACCCCATCCAACCACTACCTTTCTTTCCACTCCACTAACTACCTTGATTATAGCAAGCTCAGATGCTCATAAGTCTAGTACTTATTATACAGCAGGAACTTCTTATTGTAACATTTGTTAATGTCTGTTATGTACTTCACAGATAAAGATTCTAGTTGTCTACTGATGTACTATGTTCTTCATCTGTAAATATGTTGTAAGTAATTGCTATGTTAAATTGTTAATCGCTATGTAATCTAATGTAACTACTGTCTGTTTATTTTAACTGTGGAGCTTTTCTCCCCGGGCCTCTGCTGAAAATAGACCTATGTCCAGTCGGACACTCCCAGTCAACAAATGTAAATAAATAAATAAATAAATACTTTGATTTAATGAGCTTTGCACTACTACTAATGAAGCAACTGTCATTCAATATGCTGATGATGCTACACTGATAACCACAGCTAAGTCTCTCCCAGAACTTCAGGAATAGACCCAAAAAGCTTTTTGTTCTATAGAAATATGGCTCAAAGATTTTCACCTCCTGCTGAATGCTAAAAAAACAATTATTTTTTTTGTACCAAAATATGCACCCTATACAAAGGGTCTATATTATATTCTCGAAAGCCGACAATGTTGAATCTGACATTGTCAACACGAGAATATCGAATGCTCAAAATCTCGAGCATGTAAAAGGAAATCTCTGTAAGGGGAGATTTCTGTTTACTGCAATGTAGTGCTGTCTCGGAGTTGGTATATTTAAGTAGCGGGGGATGTGGGGCGCAGCCCCCCACATGATGGATGCAGGAGGGCTTGCCCCCCTGCTTAAACCCATTATGGTACTTGTTTATTTTATTTTTTTGTCTTTTTATAAGGTCAACATTTGAAGACATTGACCATATGGTGTCGACCATATGTTGTTCGATGTTTTCAACCATTGATCTTATAATATAGACCCTATACAAAAAGTAACTTCTATATCACCTCATCAAATAACACTTCTATCAAACTTGTGCCCCTAACAAAGTTAATTGGTGTCATTATACATAACCACCAAAAAGACTTATATTCAGATGCAAGCTAGCAAGAAAATACACCAAAAAATTGGACTCTTATATTGTAGCAAACACTTTTTTAACTAATAATGCCAAAAATTTCCTCTAGTTATGCCCTACTTTCACTGCTATATGTAACCCCCATCTACACCAACTGTTAGCAATTGTTGTTAATAAAAATTGAACAATATTAAAATAAGAAAGCTAAATTCACCACTAACCAGTTTGCTAGATCCCACCACTGCCTAGCTTTAGAATAGTTAGGTTGGCTAGTATGGCCACACTAACTGTCTACCACTTAGATAGCAACTGTTCATAATATAATCTGCAAGCCACCAAACTGTCTTGTACTCCAAGCTTTATTGGAACAATACTTCGCTGCACAATCAGTATGTTCCACAGACAAGTCCCTATTAGCCATAAATAATACCCACAGCTCTACTGGACTGTCCCTGTACTCAAATTATGTCTCCAAAATAGGAATTCTATGCCTACCAACATCATAAAATAAGCCAACCTCTCCAGATTAAAAAAAAAAAAAAACAAGCTACAACAACACTTTAAAAACATTTGGCTCTGCTTTTGCATCTCCACAGACTAGATGCATTGGCCCTTATACAACTGCATTACCCCTATATACCTCAACAAGGCAAATTCTCAATATAAATGTTCTGTTGTATTCCAATCTTTTGTCCTAAATGCCACTACTACTGTCTCTATTTACCCTGTGACCATTTTTATACTGTCTCTATTTACCTTGTGACCACTTTTTCCCTCCAGCAAAATTCTAACTCATACTTATTATTTTCTACAACTACCTCAACATAACAACAACTTCACTGCCCTCATCAGTCTGATCATTTAGAATAATGCTCACTTCAGTATGTACCTGTCTAACTATCTGTTACAACCTGAATGACCACAGTGATTTCTTACTAAGGAAATCAAGGGCCTTAATCATAAAAACTATGCAGACCATCTCAGAACTTTGTCTCTCTGCTTGATGTCATACTTTAACTAAGGGGTTATCTCTGTTTCACGTATATAGCCTCAACAGACCCCCATTCCATCAGACTTACTGCACATTCACAAGTCCAGTGGGAGCATAAACACTCTGTCAAGAGATCTGTATCTCTTTTGCAACATCATTAGAACATATTGGAGGTATAGATATATATATATATATATCTCAGAGGATATGACTTTGGAATCATCTTCCTCACCACATATAGCAAGGCACTTCTCATACACTATTCAAACATATTCTGATTGAATGGATGGTAAATGAAAAATTCATCTTTGGTTTAGTATACTTGTACCTCATGGATAGGAGCAACATGCAAATGTTCTACTCATCTATGAAGTTTTTAATACTTAAATTATAATAGCCAACAACATCATGGGAATATAAGGATAGGCTTATAAAGATCCCCATAGATCAATAGCCTAAAAAAAGTATCTATTGATCCTCACAGATCAATATCTTATGATTCCTAATTTTGGTACCTGTTTCCAAAAGGTCTTATGTCAGTTTCATTGTTAAATTTCATTGCAAAGCTTTCAGGTAGAAATAGAAAGAAGTCCAGCAGGAAAATGTCTACAAAATTGCAAATTTCCCTCTGAGGTTTCAGAGACGCTCAGTACTGAATTTGAACCACCTGCTTTATCTGTTTCAAGCCATGGGACTGAGTCATGGCATACTACAGCAAAAAAAAAACATGATTTTGCTAAAACATATATGAATTCTACTTTTCTGTTATTTCTGAGCCCCTACCTGCACAAGCTTCCTCAGTTATTTTGCAACTCCACTTTCCTAAAAGCACACGTCTGGAGATGGTCATTATATATGGAGATGAGATGGAGATTTTTAGAAATGCAAAGGAAAGGAATCCATAGTGCCAACATCCTAAGGAGTTATGACCTGTGATGCTTGTCCACTAATGATCACTCCTTCCTACCACTTGATACCCTGTTTTTGCAGGAAAAAAAGATTCATTTTCAGGCATTGAAGAGGTGAAGATAGAAACTCAACCTTTTTACAGGGTTGCATGAAATGTCATTCACCTCTCAGTCATACTCTCATACTTGGATCTTACAGAGCATGTGACACTAATCTAACCTGGGTGATCTAGGCAGCAGTCTGGGCCACATCCCTTCATCCCACAGACCCAAGGAATGATCTGTACTTCTGAGGTAATGCGTGCTCAACAAAGACACAATGATGATGAGTGTTATACTGTGTAGCTTGAAGAAAAGTCATGCACAATCTCCAGAGTTGAGATATACCTGTACCTGTAAGATATTTACAAACACATAAATAATGAGATCGTACTCCTGTTCAATTTGCTCTTCCATCTAGAGTAGCAAATTTGGGTCAGCCAGATATGAAGTTAAGAAAATGCATTTGTTTGTGAATATGTGCATAGGCTGACTAGATTTTATGAAGACAAAGTTAGACGTAGATATTAAATGCATAAAAATAACTTTAGCATTTCCCATTTACTTACATGTTTAAAGACAACATAAAATATTGCAAAGTGCAGAATCATTTACAATAGTTCATAGGTTCATATGTTGTTACTAAGCTAACAATCGTTGTGCCCCTTGCAAGCCTAGTCATGCACCCTAAACCACTTGGATCACACAGTATCATGGGTGTTGGTGGGCCATGTTAGTTGGAAGGTAACTAAGGATTTTATGAGGAGCAGTATTACTTAAGATAAAACTTTTCTTACTGATGTCCTTTATCCATAAGGGACATGAAGGCTAGACTGGGGTTAAATATACAATTACCCATCCACTTGTCAAGGTCTCATTTGAATATGGTCAGGGATGAACTCTGTTTTACATGGATGGGGAGCTTATTCCATAGTGCTGGAATCCTTTGGGATCTGTTTATATCAAAAGCGAAGTTTAGATCCCTGGATCTCACGTTTTGGTGCTGTTTGTTTTGCACATGTGCAACAGATACATCAGGACAAGGTCTGAGGAAGCCCTGTAAGCCAGGCAAAGATCCCCTCTCTTCAGCCTGTAGGAGACTGAATGTAGTGACATATCCTATAGGTGAACACTGTCGGACAGGGTATTTCATGCCCTAAATTCTTCTGGTGAGAAACCTTTGTGGGCATTCCAACTGTTACAAGTGCCTGTTTAGATACATGCTAAAGGGGGGCATTGTGTTCAGTGACAGATCTGATAAGAGCTGAGTAGAGTGGTAAAATAACTTCCTTGGGCCTGGATGCCATTTCCTAACCTATAAGTTGGGTGACATAGAATGATTTTCTTATTCTCTTAACTAAATCTTGACCAAATGCCAGATTTCTGTCTACATATGTTCCCAGATCCCTTACTAATGGGTAAACTCTTAAGGGTGTTTTATTGATGAAGTAATTAATGGGTTGGCAGTTTCCCAAAGGACATTATAATGCACTTTTTTAGAATTCAGTTTTAGGCCATAGCTTTGGCACTAGTCATTTGTCAGTGTTAAATGCTCTTGCAGGGTGATGGTGTCTTGGAAGGAATTTATAATAGCTCCCAATTTACAGTCATCAGTGAACATGGTGACCCAGAGACCTTGAATGTTAGCCTTGACTTCCAAGAAGTAGATGTCACACAAATGGGCCTTGCACAGATCCCTGGGTTACAGCACTGATGAATAATCTCTTGATGGAGATGATCTCACTGATACTGACTTCTCAGGTCCTGTCTGTGAGCCACGTAGGATTCCAGGCTTAATTCCTAACTCAGAGAGCTTTTCAGCAATGCTTGAATGAGGTATTGTAATAAATGCCTTGGCCAGGTCATGATAAGCAGTATGCACTGTTTTACCTCATCCATTGACTTGGTGATCCTCTAAAAGAAGCTAATCAGGTTAAGAAGGCATGCCTTTCCCTTAACAAAACCAAAGTAGGATGGTTCCAGTGTCTGAAGATTGCCAGTGTCATTGTTTATCATTTCCATGATAATTCATTCCATGGCTTTGCATGTTAGAAGTCTTGGATCGATGGGTCTGTAGTTCCCTGGATTGGTTCAAGGTCCATCTTTTTGGAGGAAAATGACTGCTGCATTCCTTCATTTACTAGGAGCATAGCCTGTTTCAATGCAGTAGTTGAAGAGTATCTCTATTGGTCCTGATAGGTCACATTTTAGACTGCTCAGGAGGTAATTGGGGAAGTAGTCAGGACCCATGGAGTCAGTGTTCTTGAATTCAGCAAGTGCTGCCAGCTCATTGTCCTTGCTAATAATTGAGGCAAGTATGTTGGACAGGATTTTACCTCATGGAGCTGAGGGGTGGGGGGTGAAGTTATTGCTAAAGGTATCAGCCAGTACATTTGCTATCTCACACTGACTGGTGAAGGTAGTAACTTTTACCAGCTAGTCAGCACACTGCTGTGTGCTGCCTTTTAAGATTACAGACTGCTGAAGAATGCCTTGTGATTATCCTTAGTCTGCAAGGTTATCCTGACCTCACAGTTGGCCTTCTTCTTTCTTCTTCTTTCGGCTTTTCCCGGTTAGGCGTTGCCACAGCGGATCTCCGGTCTGCTCATGACTGGCAGTGGATTTTATGGTGCCAAGTTGCCAGCCCGACACCAAACCTTCAACGAAGGCATGCCCATTCAGGCTCGCACCTACCTGCATGTCTTTAAAGTCACTCGACCGTGGGGAGGACATGCAGACTCCACACAGAAGACGGCCTTATTGGACTTAATTAGAACTCTTAGTTTATAAGAGAGTATTTGTTTTTAAGGGACTTGCTCTTCTTGCTTTTGGACATGTGCTTTCTTATCTTATTATATAACCTGTATAGGTGAGGTTCCACCAGTAGGGTTTGCTTTTATTTATTTATTTTTTTTGGGGGGGAGGGGTCAGGGGTATTTCTGCTAGGTACAGCAACCACTTTGCAGCTATTCACATGCTTATAGATGGACTCTGTGAATAGGAGGTTGTGGCCTTGGGATTTGGTGTAGCCTTGAATTTTGACAAACTGTCAATTAATAGGATGTAGTTTGCCTTTGAATAGTTCCTAACTGTTGCTGTTTTCACTGGCTGATTCAACCTCACTAGTGAGGATGTGACACAAAGGGTGGGGGGTGCAACACTCTCCATTGTTGGTGAGTACCCTGTCCAGTGTATATTATATCCTCTGGTTGATGCATGCACTATCTGTTCCTGTGTGTTTATCTTAATAAAGTTTAGGAACCATTGTGCCTGTGTGTTTGAGGTGGTGTACATTTCTCAATCTATAGAGGGGCAGTAGAAGTCACACATGAATAGGGTGTTTGGTTGGATAGTGTGTGCATCTAGTAAGTTTAGGTAGGAGTCGGAGACTCTATAGCTTAGACGGTGATCTGTAGCTAGCCATGATATGGTGAGGGACATTATCTATGGTGAATTACACATGGATGAGCTACTTGGTATCATTTTGTTTAACCAACCTGGAGGAATGTTTGTTGCTAACATAGACTGGAACACCACCACTTTTGGTCCCAGGCTGTGCTGCTGTTGGTCTAAATGTGTGCAAGGCACTGCAGCCTTGCATTGCTGGAGTACTTTCTTTGGCTTTAACCAAGTCTCAGTCATGGCTCAGATGTTTAAATTTTCCAGATTGACAAGGCTCGAAGGGTGTAGAGATTTTTTTTTGTTTAGACTCCTAGCACTGAGCAGTAACATATTAAGTTTGCTTGCAGACTGCTTCATTATGTCGGTATTATCTTTTTGGCATTGCCTAAAAATGCCTCTAAGGGGTTGGCTAAAGTTTTAGGCAATATCTGAAAGCTTGAGTGGGGCACGCCTTCCTTGGCAATCAACATGGTCTTTTGTCCATGTCCTCTCATGCTGACAGATATTGTCTTCCCCTGGAGTGACACCATAAGCTAAGCCAGTTATTAAAATCAATCATCCTTGGTGCAGGTAGAATTTTTCTCAGTGCAAGACTCATACTCATATTCTGAGAGATCCATTATGTCTCTCTTCATATAGTTCAATGAGGTACATCTCTGGTCATTTACACCCACATGGACTATGATAGAATCATATTGGTACCTAGGCTGCAGTGAGTTGAGGGCGTACATGCATGATATTGTGAATCCTAGCTCAAGATGGGCAACATACCGTTATCTTCTCCTTGTCTAACCTGATGAGTAGGCATCTGTGTGATGTGAAATGGACAATGACAAGAAGATTAGGTGCTTTGCTGTCGGGGGCATTGGGTACATGTTTATCAGAGAAATCTAGCTTTGCTTTTGGTATGTGCATAAGTGACTGCTCAAGAGCAATATTGCCGTTAGATAACTTTGGAAGTATTTGAGGGTTGGTAATTTTCTTTTAAGTGCCTCGGCATGAGACATTCTGTGTGTCTGATATGTGGAGTAGGTGAGGGATGTAGTGTGGGTATTCCTGACAGCCTTAGTAGTATGTAAGACTTTAGTCTCAGAGGAAGATGTGCATTTGTATCTCTTGTATTCTGTGTTATTTTCATTAATGATTGACTGGTTGTCTGAGAACATGAGACAATAGCTATATTGCCCTAGGATGCACACATCTACCAAAATGGCCACAGAGACATTTGGAAATTGCATATCTGTGTTGACTGGACCTGGAATATGTTGGTCTGTTTAGGATTAAGGATTGGGTTTTAAGTCTCCTAGGGTAGTTCTGGGGTTAAGGGCAAAATGTTATATAGTGCTAGAATATGATATTACTATTTGATGTGCAAGTTACCTGCTCTATGTGTAATTCTGCACAATGCCATACTGCTTAACAGATTTTAGACCTATTCATAACTTTATAGGGAGATTTTACTGTCTAGGCATTTGTTACTATACAGGGAATGCTAATCATCACTGCTTGGTGGTCAATTCTGTGCAAATTTGCCTGATTATAGTAGAAAAAAAAAAGCTTGAAAAAAAAGTTTGAAAGCTGAATTCTATGCCCTCCAGCCGATTAACGACCACACTTAGAGCTTCATGGTGTGCTTCCCAACTGAAAGAGAACAAATAAACATTTTCTGCCACAAAATAGATGATCCTGGAATTACTTAATGTAATAGCACAGCAAAACCAGCTCTCAAATGCATATTAAACAACTACCAAACAGTGAAGTCTCTGGCTATTTCACCATTCTGCAAGGCAATTAGGAGGCAAACAGAACAAGAAAAAACAACAAACAGACAAATGATTAATTATGCCATGAAATAAAATCTTCTTTCGGCTCTTCCTGGTTAGGGGTAGCCAAAGCAGATCATCTGTCTGCTCATGACTGGCAGTGGAGTTCTATGGTGTTGAGTTGTCAGCCTGGTGCCCAGCCTTCCACAGAAGGCATACACATGCACACACTCACACCTAGGACCAATTTAGAGTGTCCAATCCACTTACTGCATGTCTTTGGGAGGAAACTGGAGCATATGGAGGAAACCTATGTGACCACAGGGAGGACATGCAGACTCTGCACAGAAGGCACCCCAGCTGAGAATTGAACCAAAGAACCTCTTGCTGTGAGGCGGCAACGCTAACTGCTGCACCACTGTGGCCACCCCATGCCACAAAATAAAGTAACTGCCTTAAAAATGCTCAAAAACAGTAGTGATCACACTTTAAAGCAAGTACAGTTGCAATAAACCAAGACACCATTCTTATCTTAACTTGAATGGTTCTGGATGCAGTTGAAACACTTAAAGTGTTGCAGAATTCTCTGTAAGTGAAGTTATCTCGCATATCCAGTGCAGCTTTGCTAGCCTTGTAAGAAATGCATTACAAAGTAGCAAGTTATCTTTTCTGATTGATTTAACACTTAAATAATTGCAAAATAAAATACATTAGTAGTATCAGACTGGTTGCAAACATTATATGCTGTTATCCATTAGGAAAACTTTATTAACATTGATACAAAACAATATCAAGCTTTGTGTCAACATCACTATTTGCAAATGAGGTTCCTTTATACCATTTTATTTCTTTCTTCTTCTGAATATGCTTTATGAACACTTCTTCACCAATTTTCTATGCAATGATGCAGCTGAGAATCTCTGTAACCACTCAGACATAGCAGTATATTAAGATTTTGCACCAGAGGGATAATTTCATTATTTCTGTTACAGGTCTGATTTTAAAACTTTCAGAACAGCTTATAAAAGATCAATGTTATAAAGCAACAACCTCAATGACTGTAATAGTGATTTATGCCATTGTCATATATTCTAGTACTGCAGCTCAACAGTTCTAAATGTATGAAATGGGACTTCATTGAAACATGAAAATATGCAGGGTAAGCTATCTCTTCAACCAAGCAAATTGCTTTTCACAGTAGTATGGAATCTGAGTTGCTACAGTAAAACCATGGCTTGAACTATAGTAATAATTTACTTACATTATTTTGAGGAAAGTTATAAGCGAGTGCATTTTACATTTTATTCTTTTAAGTTGTATTGTATGACACAGGTGCTTGGATAAAGACTGCCCTGCAAAGTAAAGAAGGCAGGTCTAAGCAGGATGAATAGCAGATGTTCAGGGTGGCTATGAGAATCATATTTTTTTATTTGGACAAACACTACTTTTAGTGAGTTCCATTGAAATAGTTAGGGATAAGTATAGCAGAAATAAAATAAGAGAAATGACATGTTTCAATTACAAACATGCATTTGTGACTACATTAACATGTCCAATGGCAGTGAGCCTTCTTAAAGATGTTTAGATGTATAGGACAACATAAACTTCTTGTATCCCCCACAGCAAATTACTTAATAGTCTTGAACACAGTTTTGCAGTTGATAGTAAATGCAGTACATTTTGGGTTACCCAAAACATTCACAACAGCAGTCCAATTGTTCAGGGAAAAAAAAAAAAAATATATATATATATATATATATATATATATATATATATATATATATATATATATATATGCTGCTTGTGCCCCCCACTCCATGAACTCATCTATTCATTCCCGTTCACTTTGACACTAAGAAGTCTGAATAACAAATATTTTACCCAAAAACTAAAAAAAGTATTAAATGTATGAACAATCAACTTTAACAGAAATCCGTTCAACATGTATCTCTATAAAACAACTTATGCCCAAACCATAGACGACTCTCATAGCTAGCCTAAACACCTGCTATTTATCCTGATCATGTCTGCCTTCTGTAGTTTAAAACAATCCTTGCAAACCAGTTGCATTAGAATTAGAGCAGACTTTTATTAGCAGGGGTAGGTTGAAAGGATAGGGATACTTATGTTTGTTAAGTCGGTACAGTGGTTACTGTATTTTGTAAACTTAAATTGCAGCAGCAGTGTTTGATATTTTTGTAGACCACTTGTTTTACTGTCTTTATATGAATTTTAAAGTTGGATATGTATATAAAATATCTGCCATAAAATTACAGATGGTTATGTATATAAAATATCTGCCATAAAATTACAGATGGTTAGCAACTTATTTTGTACCTAAAGAAGAGGTAATGTACAACCTCCACAACATAACTCAAATATAAACAAAAATGTCAGACTGTTACATATATCAGTCTCCATTTTGGAATTTAAAAACAACACTTTTAGGCTCTAAAATAGGATTCTCAGCTATAAAATGCATCTAAAATTTCTGTTGTTCCCTTACACTGAACTTGACTGGACCATTTTTATATACTTCATACAATTGCATTTGCTCAAAGATATGTTGCAGTTAAAATATTTCTTCTACTAAAATGATATAATGACAACTCTTGAAATATGTGCTTTGGACCAGTGGTACATTTTGTCTCCTAAACAGAAGTCTTACAGAAATTACCCAATAGCAATTAAATATAATTCTAAACATCAGTGACTGTGAAAATCTGTAAATCATATGATTGGTGCCAATGTATAACAGCGGCATGCATCAGTTCTACTTACAGATTTAATTATAAAACTTGTAGGCAATGAAACCATGATAATGAGTTACAAAATACATCTATAAATTGTATTCTACCCTTGGGCAGTTCAGTGCCGTTTTATGCTATATTGATACCACAGATTTTGATGCTTCTGACCAAGGTATTTGAGATGCAGCATGTTACAGCTAAAAGGCTATATATATTTTTTTCTGGTGAAATATACAAGAATTTTTCTTTGCGTGTGATGACAACTAAGAGAATATATATTATGACCCATTGCTGTATTCCTCATCCCAAGAATAAGTTGTATATATATATATATATATATATATATATATATATATATATATATATATATATATATAACCATATAAATCAAACAAAATATAATGCAAAATGGCAGACTATGTTAGCAATGTCTATGAACACTTGATTTGGCACATATGTAAAGAAAAGCAATATGTCACCCTCCATAGAGATTTTATTATTATACTTTCAGGCAGTGATTACAGGTTCTTCAGCTACAAAACACTTGAAAGACTACTGTACTGTGGTTAGGGATTTCAGTGGTACTGAACACTGACTTTGCACTCACCACATTAATTGCTTCAATCCATGGGATTTCCTACGGAAACATATTTTACTTCTGATGTAAAGACAGCACTGTAAAGGTGTATATTGAGCTAGAGTTATATTCTCCATCAAGAATAGAAGCCATGAAATCTTAGCTTAGTGAAAACAATTATTAACTCCAAACCAGTGTCAGAAGTCCTCTGAAACACTGGATTTGGTATATAAATATGAGGCTATTTGTCTATTATTCCATGAAAGTTCCTAACAGCAGTTTCAGCAAATTCTAACATGATACTTAAATGCAAAATGGTATTAAGATGGGCATTTTTACCTCAAGGATTTTACTGCATATCAGCCCTTATTTTCCTGACAAGACATTTTGTTTTATAGCACATGTTATTTTTCACTTCATCCTGCATGGAGTAACAAAGATGTTGCCTAGTTTAATGAAATATACTTGTGGTGTAAGCACAACTTAGTGCACATAAATTCTGAGCATTATCTTCTCATTTCCCCTAATTGAAGATCAAATGCCCCAGTAAAAACTGGAGAGTAAATCCTACATATAACACAAAAAGCCCATGGAAACATTACATTTTGTACATATGTATTCGGTCATATCTCAGTTCCCCTGTGAAGATTTTTAATAAAGCATTCAAGGAACTATACAATAAAATACTTATTTAGAAACTATCTAAAGACATGCATCTGGAACATTTCTCCTTGGGCTTCTGATGAAAATGGGTCCTGTTCTAGTTGGACTGTCCTGGTAAACAAATATTAAATAAATAAAAATACTGAAGCCTGCCATTGTGATCTCATAGACTTTACTGCATCTCAGCTCTGAGTTAGAGGAAAGTACATTGTCTTTATTAGTACATCAAGTTCTGGTCTCACCTTACATGGATTAACAGGGATGTTGCCTTGTGCAATGAGATATACATGGTCTTTACTTCTTCATATAGGTTCATAATTCATAGGTTAATATTAAGCTGTTGATCTGGAGGACCATTAGTAACTTAGCCATAAGACCTCAAATCGTAAGTATCCATTGACTTGCCTAATTTATACATAGTAAGGACCCCTTTCAATGAGGGTTAGAGGGGCTAGACATGGGGTGTATTTACGATTGCCCATAATTTATTTCAGTTAATACTTAAAGAGAGTCAGGGTTCTACTTTGCTTTACATTCAAAGGAAGTCTATTCCATAAGAGAGGGATTCTCTGCTATATATGTCTATCTCACAAACAGGTCTTATTTATGTTTTGCTAGAAGTTAAGGTCTCTTGAATGGGTGTTGAGGATGTTATTAATTTTGGGGATGTGCAGGAGGCTGCATAAGACTGAATCCTTCTTGGCTCTGTAAGCTAGACAGGGATCACCTCTCAAGACTGTGTTGAAAACAGAAAAGAGAGAGAGAGAGAGAACACTTTAAGGTGATTAGGGTAACTTAAGGAAGATATGCCTTTGATTATCTTGATATGGAAACACTAATGTCTCTCAGACATATGCTTTGACAGGTACAGACCAAAGGGCCATTATACTCAATTACTGGCCTAATGCAGAAGGAGTAGTGAGGGATGATAGCTTTCTTAAACTTTGAAGAAATACCCCTGCTGCTTAGTATGGCAAAGTAAAAAAAAAAAGATTTCCTAACAGAAGTGAATATTTGTTGATCAAAGGAGAGTTCATCATTAAAGAAAGTTCACAGGTCCCTAATGGCTGAGTCAACTTTCAAAGGTGCGTCACCTATTCAATAGATGCATGAGTGTCCAGTTTTGCCTAAACACACAACACTGTGTTTCTTGGCATTTAGTTCTAGGCCATGGTCCCATGATCCAAGCACCAATTGTTTGTGTGTCTTCATCCTTCCAAAATAATTCAGAAGTCAGATGGGCTTTTAATAAAAACATCTCAAATTTGGGTAGTCACAGGCCCTTGGTGTCAGCTGTGATGTTAGAGAAGTATAAACCAGCATGAAGACATCTTATGACCAGTTTCAGGGGGCACAGATGGCAACCGCTCTTTTCAAAGTATGCGTGGCTCCCATATTAATAGACTGGCTTATGGCAGTTATGTAGTTTGCTATCCAGCAAGTAACATAGGGCTTTATATTTAGTTTAATTAGCTTGTTGATAATGCCAGAAAGTCGGGCAACATCAAATGCCTTGGCCAGGTCCAGGTAGGCAGTGTGAGATGATCTGCTCTAGTCTAATGGATCACTGACATGTTCAAAGAAGTCTTCAAGGTTCAGGAGATATGACCTGCCTTTAACAAACCAAAATTGGCTTGGATCTAGGGCATGCTGACTGCCTATGCCCTTGTTAATAAGTTTCATTATGATGGATTCCATTGCTTTGCAGATACAACTAGTGAAGATTATAGGTCTATAGTTTTCAGGATCATTAGTTGATCCCTCCATATGGAGCAGGATAATTACAGTTCCCCATTCTTCTGGCATAAATCCAGTAGCTAAGCTGAGGATGAATAGGCTTAGTAGAGTGCCTGCTAGGCAGTGTCTGATCCTGACAAGAAAGTGTGGCATATTATCAGGACCCATGGAGCAAATGTTTTTGGTCTTGGAAAGAACATTCAGGACCAGTTTAGAGGTCATCAGAGGAGATGGTATGGGTGTGCTGATAACCTGAGTAAAATTAGGGGGAAGATAAGGGAGTAAAGTTAGAGCTGAATTTGTACACTAATATGTTGACTATGTTGTCAAGAGATATGGAAGTGCTGTTATGTATTAGCTGTGAGCACTGAAGGCTTCTAACATAGCTGAAGAAGGCTTTGTGGCTATCCTTTGCAAAGGTAGCAATTCTCAATTTATAGTTACTCTTGGTGGATTTGATTTTGTTTTCCGAGTTCCTCTCTAGATGATGGTGCATTTATTATGCTTTCATGGACTATAAAGTTCTTCCTATTATTGTATAGTCTATCTATTCTAGTGTTCCTGAATTTGTCATTGTATTTGTGTCTTATGAGGACCGACGCCTCTTTGCATCCTTTGAGATGGGAATAGAAATTATCCACAGATATGATAGCACATGAGATGGAGTCAGCAAGAGGAATCTTAAATTTCATATGGTTATCCATTAGCTGTATTAAGTTTGCCTTAGAGTACTCTCAAGTGGTGGCTGGTGACTTCAAATTAAAGCGTGGCTGCAGGAGTCACCTGAATGGGTGGGGTCATCTAGAAAGGGTTGGGGTTAACTTCACATGGTGGAGCCATCATACAGTGGGATCATGCTTACAATTTTACATAAAATGACTTCTCAATCACTATTGCACATGCTGAATAGTCTACCAAATACTAGACTAAATTGCATTTCAGAGCTAATGAGGTGTTTGGGTTATGCAATAACAGCACAAAAACTAAACATCTCTAAACAATAACAAAGTGGTTGGTCTTGGCTGCATGAAACTATTATGAGTTTTCATTCTTACATAGCCCTCTCACAGAGCCTCTTTCTTTGAATGCTTATTTCTGCAGCACAGACTGGAGTGCAGCAATGCCAAACTGTGCTTACACATGCACAGGTGACATCTGCCAGACATCTATAAATCGAAACTGGATGTAATTAATTATGTGTTTTTGTATGTGTGTTTTTATTTTATGTTTGGATTGGTCATTTGTTTGGCACTGCACGGTGCTTAGCAATGTTAACAGATAGCTTAGTAATATATGTGAAGGTATACTGCTTTTCTTACTATTCAAGTAGCTAAATAGGTAGAGTCACCACCTACAGTGTTGTAGGTCCCTGGTTTGAGTCCGCAGCAGTCATACCTTTTTACATTTATTGCTGTGGAAATGTTTGAGGGGACTGAAAGGGCAGTTAAATGTAAAAACAAATTTGTTACTTTTGAAAAAGCTGTGTGGTGCTAAGCACTGTTTAAACATGGTCAATGGCTACTCCTGTTTGTGTGCTGCTAAGCTTCACTAAATCACAGTTGTGCGAGTTTGCTCAATGCTAAGTGGGTTTGCATGATGCTAAGGAATGTGGTGCTTTTTTGAATGTTGCAGTCTGACATGTAAGGGCAGGAAAACAGCCTATATTAAGGGCAATAGTTGGGAATTCTGAAGCATTTGTTGGAGTCTTATTAACCTGTCAATAGGCCTGATGTTTTTGGAGAGGGACCATGCTTTTGAGCACAGATGTGGGGTGTGCAGGAGTCCAGAGTGTTCGTTGGACTGCTGGTGTGAAACTACAAACCTGGCTGTCACAGGCAATTACCAGGGTTCAGAATGTAAAGCTGAAGCCTGGGGTTGGTTTGCAGGGGATCTTACCAGTGCTACTGACATCCCCCACACTGGGAAGCAGTGTCATTACCACATGTCCTAGGTGTGCCAGAACACATGTCTGCATTCCCACATCATGTCGCACAACAACCAGTTTGCTGTGTGGTTGCTTGACAAGCATTGACTGCTTGCAAGGACAATATAATGTAGCAAAGTTGAAACAGTCCTCTGTGCATGCACTGGCATCCACATCTTCACTGCAATGTGTGCCTACAATCACTGTGTTTCAGGCTGTAACCCAAGGGTGTGGCAGCATGACCCTAACTTTGCAGGACTTGCACAGTGTCACATCTGTAGGTACAGTATTGGGACCATGCCTAATGGCAGGATCATGGTCACTCCAAGGTCCACATGGCTGGCAAAGAATTGTATGGCACACTGTCATGTGCTGTGTTACCTTAGGGGAACTACATAAAGGTGACATGTTACAGAGATCAAGATGGCTGCTGTCCTACAGTCACTGTTATCCCTTAGATCTGCCACTTGCTTCAAAAATATCAGCTTTTTTGGTTAGAGGATGCCTCTTCTAGATAAAATAATTCCAGTCTTCTACAGATTACAACTCATTTCTATGGTCTAACCCTACAAAAACAACTTCTGACAACTAACTCAAGGAAGATTACAAAGGATTTCTCTGGACTGCCTTCCCATGTGCTTTTCATGTGGCCTGCTACAGCTGCTTGGCCTTCACTCTACTAGATCTACAAAAGAAAGCCAAAGGTGTCATGTGAGCCTGACCATATGGATACCCAGATTAGCAAAACCACATTCTCCACAATAGCCTCTCCTGAAAAAGACCCTCAGTCTAAGAGACCCAGAACAGGGAAGCAACAACAAGAATCCAATGGGTCAGCTACTAAAAGTAAATCAGAAGCTACTAATCTGGAGGCCTAAAAAGTAGCTCTCCACCCTATCCACACAGCCATACAGAACTTCTCTGATCAAATGAAAACCTTTGGAGAATCCATTAACCAAATCCTCACCAGAATAGAGAAAATTGAGGCTAAAGTCTTTGATAATGAAACCAAAATCAAGCAAATGCAAAAAGAAGCCAACTCCAATGCTAAAATCATGCTAGAGATGCAGCAAAAATTAATGGATATGGAGGCAAGATCTAGACATAACAACATCATCCTGAGAGGCTTACTAGAACATGTTCACCACAATAAACTTTCAGAAGCTATTACTTCAACATTTGGCCTATTTTTGGAAAACTCTATGGATACCACTCACATAATCATTGAGAAAGCTCACAGAGCCTTTAGACCTTGTCTGGACTTGGATAAACCAAGGCTGGTGTATGCCAAACTTTTAAACTTTCAACATGTCGGCAAATTACTACTAGCAGCCAAAACCAAAAAATATGTCATGTGGAATGGGAACAAGATCTGCCTGTCCCATGATCTACCAATTCAAATTAAACTAGAAAGACAACAACTGCCTCCCTTCTGCACTTTCCTAATAAAAAAACATTATGTTTAAAATGAGGTATCCTAATTCTCTAACCTTCCAATATCATGGCAACAAATACTCTGCTCATAATGTTAAATATGCCACAGCAGTCTTTTTAAACATCTTTAAAGAATTACCCAAAATATCTAGTTAAGCTCTGAGTAGCCTTCATTACAAACTTTTTTGGCTTTAGCTAACAAGATGCTGGCTTATATTAACATGGCCTTTTGTGGTGTTGTTTAGTCTCTTACCTTTTCACAGGACTTGTTTTTGGTATGCAGAGTGCTGATTTCCCCCTGGGCCTGCTTTGATCACAGTGTTTTTGAACTCCAGCATAGGCCTACTAGCTTTGGGAGGACCTATGACTTTTGTCCTTCACCTGGCACTTTGACCCCTCCTTCCCAGAAGTCTTTCAGCTCTTAAAGCAGTACAGTCCTGTATCTCAGATTTAGATGGTCTAAATATGGTTGCCATTACTTCTATGATGTCAGGCTGTGGCTCTGTTGGTTTGTTGGCTGTTCTCTCCTTGTTTTGGAGCATAATTGGACAAAATCCAAGCTGGAGTAAGTTATGAATCCCTTTCTAGCTCTTTTTGTTTTTATCAGAATTTATCACCATTTCTATTTGTGTTGGTGATCTAAAACCTGTTTTAAAACTCATTAAACCGCAATGTTTTCTTTTTTAAATGTCCTGGTGTGATTTCAATTATTTTTTGTCGTCGTTACTGGGTTACTCTTCCTGGACCTGTTTATGAGGCTCCTGCTTGGTGACTGTGATCGGGGATGTAGTAGAGCTGCTTATTGAATGGCTATTTACTCATTGCTGGTTTGCTTCTGACAGACTTTGTATGTACTTTATAGCTGCAACTGAGCTATTCTCCATAACTTAATAGGACTGGTTGACATTTCAAAGGTTATAGCCCTGGATTCAGACTCCAGAAGCCGTTGTTTTTCCTTGCATTTTTTCGTGAGGCTCTTGGTTAATAAGAGGCCCAGCTGATCTATAACATGAAGTTATACTAAACATCTTAATGTACAGTGACTGCTAAACAAATATACTTAGCTGTTTTTTTCTTTTTCTTTTCTTGCGAAGTGCATGCAGTTTATTTTTGCCTTAACTAGTTCTCAGGGTTTACATACACACATGCATCTAAATTGTCCAAATTCTCATATTTGACAGTATAATACTGTACTGACAGTGAGTTTCCTGTTTTAATATAATTGTTCACTGAGTGGTGTTGTAGTTGTATATTGTTATTTGGGATACTCACTTATTTGTTATTCACTTAAGTTTGTATCTAGCTATTTGACTTATTTTAAACTTGCCAGTTTTCTTGATTTTGCTAGCTCATTGGTTGTATTTTCAATATACAGGACATCTAGTGTTTGTGATAATCACTGTTAACCAATATTGCTGAGCTGGTTAAATTTCCTGCTCTGTTTCACTCTTACTCATATACCTTGTGTTGGTATAGTTATTATACTAGCTTCAGCTAAGCGTTACCTAGTATTTTCCTAATAAATCTTTCTACCCTTTTATATATTTAATCCCATACTTTATATCTGTTACTTACAGTGATGAGCCAACTTATCTAGTTGTGATGAATTGCCTTTAAAGGGAACTAGTAATCTTTCTGTAGTAAAAACTGCTACTTGATAACTCTTATATACCCTATTTGCTTAAATAACTTCTTAGATCTACTCTCTTGCTTCTTGTTGCTTAGATGAGCTGAGGGTTTAGTGGTTAGTTTGTTAGAAAAGTTATGCTATTTGTGCTCCATATGTTTAATTTTTTAGCTTTGGGATCCTTTGGATTCTTAAATAAGATATATATTGGAAACGTGTTGCTTCTTGTATTAAATACTGTTTTTCTCATTAAAGTTCTTGCACTTTATATCCCATGCTCTCCCAGGCCAAGTAGTTTTGTGATTAGGCACAGGGTTGTTGCAGGAAGACCTAAGTATCTTTGCCCATTTACTCTATACTTTTATATATTTCTCCCTCCCTATGTCTCCTTATATCTCCCTATGTCTCATTTCTTTTCCTTATGTAGTATAAGAATTTTATTTTGGTATGTGGTTAATTGATTCATGGAATGTTAAGGGGTTGCACTTAGAAAAGAAAAGGAAACTTTTTCTTCACTTGGTCTTTAAATCTAAAGTTAATATTATTTTTATACAAGAAACCCGTATGTCCCCCAAGCAGTGGAATCTTATTCAGGGGATAAAATGGATTAAATCTATAACAGCCTCAGGCAAAAAAAAATAATAATAATAGTGCTGGGGTGGCTATTATTATTAAAGAAAACTTTTCAGGAGGATATTAAGTGACACGATGTGGATCCCAAGGGAAGATGGTGCTATATAACAACCAACTGTTCTCATCTTGACAAACCCATTTTGTTACTTAACCTATATGGCCCCTGTATTAATCAACAAGGTTTTATTGTGACTATATATAAAATCCTCTCTGCTTTCCTTAACCACTACTACATTTTAGGTGGAGACTGGAATTCTGTTCAGGACCCTATGATGGACAGAATTCCAGTATTAAAACCAAATGCAATAAATATGCCTCATTAGCTATTATGGAACTCAGAAATGACTTCAACTTATTTGATCCATATTCCTACTTATCCAACAATTCCCCTAATAATAAATTTACCTTTCACTCTCACTATCATAACAGTTAGACTAAATTAGATTTCTTCCTAATCTCTAGTGTTTTTCTGAATTGTAACAACTCCTTTCAGAATGATCCTAGATTCCTCTCCGTTCACTCTAAAATTTCCCTTTATATTGATTGGTCTACTAACACACCTAGTAGTAGTAGAGGTTACCTCTGGTCACTAAACCTTAATCTTCTACAGAAAAAAAGATCTGATACAGGAGATATTTTCCCTTTTGGATCAATCTCTTAACTCACTTAATTCTAATCTACTCCCTTTGGCTATCCTTTGGGCATCTACCAAAATTTTAATTAGAGGGTCCCTTATAAGTAAAGCTTCCTTCTATAAGAAAAAAAATCTTCCTTCAAAGAAAAAACAATTAAAGATAAAATCACTAAACTAATGTTAGACTTACAAAATAATTTTAAACAAGAGACAGAGAAACAGTTAATCTACTTACAAGAGAAGCTTTACTCCCTACATGCTGAGAATGTATCTTTTCAAGATATTAAAACTCCTGTGAACTATTCAGAATTCAATTTCTCTCCAAATTTCTGGCTAGACTAGTTAACCAAAGCAAACTTTCTCCTATCATTTAAGAAATAACCTATCAAGGTAAAACGTATAATAATAACCATGATATAACCAGTCTTTTTGAAGCATTATATACCTACCTTTACAGCCCCCACAACTTTTTGCTTAATGCATTAGAACTTGAACTTTTCTTAAATCAGTTAAATTTTCCCCAAATTAATAGAGAACAACAAGATACTTTATCTCCCCCTATCACCCAGCAAGAAATACTTATAACAATCAATAACCTCAAACCAAATAAAGTGCCTGGCCCAGATGGCTTCACTGCAGAATTTTATAAAGCCTTTGCCATCAAAATATCCTCTATCTTGTTACAACTCTTCAACTTTATCATCTGAAATGTAATCAGTGATCTCCATTTAAAAGCATCTAAAACAATTTCATCCCAAAATCAAACTCTGACCTTAAAAATCCTTGAAACTATAGACCTATTTCCCTAATCAATCTTGACATGAACATTTTCACCGCTATACTTGCTAATAGAATTAAATCTGTCATCCCGCTTATCATTCTCCTGAGCAATCAGAATTTACACAACACAAACATTAGACCACACTCTTACCCTTGATACTCTGCTATCCCTTTCTTACCCATACCCCTATATATACCTTGGCTACTGATGCCTCTAAAGCATATGATTAGCTTAACATTGACTTTTTACTTGTGATTCTACCTTGTTTTAATATACCCCAATCTTTTATACAGACTACTAAAACCTTCTGTTCTAAGGCTCATACTCTTCTACAACAAAATAACTCATTATCCTCCAGAATCAATATTAAGATCGGGGCAAGACAAGGCTTTGTTTAATCTTTATATTGAACCATTATTTATATTAATTAGTCAAAACACTTTCCACCATATTCCTGTCTTATATGGTGCTCAAATCCCTCTATCAGCCTACACTGATGATTTAAGTCTTTACTACTCTCTTCCCAACTTGGATCTTCAAAAAATCTTATCATCTATTGATACATTCTTGAAACTCTCCAATTATAAACTAAATCCTACCAAATCATTAATCTTTCCCATCAACTCATTTTGCCAACTGCCTTTTGATGTTACAACTTTGGATATTAGTATTAATCAGTCTTTACAATACTTAGTTGTTGCTTTACATCGAGAATCCACCCAGTTTGTTAAAACAATAAACCTGTTTTGAAAAAAAAGAATCCACCCAGTATTATAATAATAATATTACAAGCCTTTGGTCTAATGATCAAAAGTACCTAAATAGATCGTCAAAGCTTCAACTTCCATTCCTTGCTAAAGTGGCCACAATTGAAATGAACACACTGCCTAGATTTTATACATCTTTAATGTCTGTAATATAATAATTCATAGCAGATTTTTCAAATCTCTGCACTCTTTTCTTTCTAATTTCCTGTGGTCTTCTAAATCAATTAGGATTAGCTACAAAAATACTGCCATTCCCCAAGGAAAAGGAAGGCATTGACATTCCTAATTTCAAACTATACTATGACATTATGAACTGTAGCAGAGTAACAGCTATATTCACATTTAATCCCTAAGTAATCAAGTTGGTCTTCAACTTGGTTAAAACTATTTTATTACCATATCAAATCATTTAACTTTAATCCCAAAATGCTTCCATTTCATAATAAGGAAAAGCTTAATAAGATTAACATACATTTGTCTCTTAAACATAAAATAACTATTTTACAAAACAATTTTTAATCTTTATACTTATTGCCTGCTTTCAATTCATTACAACCCATTCACCTTAATCCTAACCTTAAATTAAACAAGAAGATGATTAATCTTGACCAATACCCACTCCTAAAAAATAAATCTATCCCAGACTTTTTTTTCCCTTCAAACATGAATCTATTTCACCTATGAGGTCTTGGATGAAACTCCCCAAAAACTACACAATCATTATAAGACAAATTAATGAACGTTGTCATAATATTTTGGAAGAACATTCCTTGACCTCAAATGACATTAAAACAGGGGGCAGAACCTAGATGGCCAACTGAGAGCAGTGAATTTTGAGAGCTCCATAAACTAGTATTATAATAATATAGGAAAATGTTATTATTTTCAAGTTTAAAACATCAGAAATCTATAGATAAACTACTAAACTGCATAATTATCAATTTTGGTGGAGATATACAAAAATGTCCCTGTCAAGTAACTTGGAGATATATTGAGTCACTGTATATGAACAGCTCATGGAATTCTCATCCAGATGCTGCTTTGAAAAAAGAACTGCAATTGATGAAATCTACCTTACAGGAACTATCTTTGAAGAAGGATGGCTTTAAAAATAACTTAGAAAACCTCAAATTAAATTCTCAAAAACAGACAGATACTCTTAAGGAACTATTACAGCAACACCATACAAAAATAACCAATATAGAGCCTTTTCTAAATGACATTGAAGGGAGACTCAGAGAGGAAAAAATCCAAAAATAATTTCTGCTTAAACAGAATACATGACTGCTTAACAAAATAGATGATTTAGAAAACAGGAAAAGGAGAAACAACATATGTATAGTTGGTCTGCCTGAAGGAGAAGACATTGTTTCATTCTTAATCTGGATTCCTGAGTTTTTAGACTTGAAAAAGGGACTTTCATTTGGAATTGAAAGGGTGCATAGAGCACTGTGGAAACCTGCTTCTAACTTAACAAATAATCCACCTAGATCCACAGTTATAAAATTTCTTTCATTTCTGGACAAGGAACTAATATTAAAATCTGCTTGGAGAAAATCACCCTTAAAATACAATCAAAGCCTGATGAGGTTTGACAATGATTATTCTTCGAAAATGTAGAACAAACGAAAAAAGTTTGGCCAATAATAAAAGTGTTAAAACAACATTAAAGCACAGCTGGCCTTTCCAGCCAAGATAAAAATAATTTTTGCCAGTGAGATGAGAACCGTCAATGACTTAGAAGAAGCTACTATATTCATCAAAAACAGCAACATAGTGTCTATCCCAGAAGAAATGGAATGGATGGCCCATACTCTTAAAAAAAAAATAAAAGAAGCAAATCCTTGGACTGTTGCTAGAAAGAAGAAACAAAAAACTGATTCCAAGTTAGCTGCCCCAAAAACAATAACTCTTACATCTACATCTCTCAAAGTATCAACTGATGTGGCACATTACTTGTCATCTGTTTTTATTTAAAAAAAGAGAGGGTTTCTTAAACAACTGAGAAACAGTAATGATTTATTCAGAATGTTCAAAGAGTCCAGTATTTTTTCACAAAGATAGGTCAAGATGGGTTACTATTTACATTATATGTAAGCCAAGCAAAGCAACATATAATATAAACATAGAAGTTTTAATTCCCCTACTTGAACTCAATGAATTCTTATCTTGTTTATTTTTCATTGATATTACTTATAATAATTTAAGTAATTAATTAACTAATTCAACAAGGTACCATTCATCAGAGTTCAGACTCAAAGGTAATAAATTAACATCATATATAATAGCAGTAATAGCAGAGTGTTTTGAAAAAAAATGCTGTCATGGAGACTAATGCCTTCTTCAGGTAAAGTATGATTTAAAAATGTCATGTATTACCTGGTTGAATAATAGTAGCAACCTCTTAGTACAAATGTCATTATTATTCTGTCTAAATATAGTTAATATCAATTATGGCAGGTAACATAGCTTTGAGTGCTGTTTGTTCAATCCTGATATGGTGTGCATGGATGCAGCCTTGTCTGGCAGCTAGTACAAATGTCATTATTATTCTATCTAAACATAGTTAATATCAATTATGGCAGGTATCATAGCTTTGAGTGCTGTTTGATCAATCCTGATATGGTGTGCCTGGATGCAGCCATGTCTGGCAGCTAGTACAAATGTCATTATTATTCTGTCTAAACATAGTTAATATCAATTATGGAAGGTATCATAGCTTTGAGTGCTGTTTGATTAAGCCTGGTATGGTGTGTGTGGATGCAGCTGCGTCTGGCAGCAGTTGTATGTTGCCATTTTCTACTGTGGGAAGCTGTGGGTTGCAGCTTGTGATTGAGGATTACTGATGCTTGTGTATTAGGAAGATACATTTGGTATTTTAGCCTGGATCCAGGGGAAGGGGGTGGATGGAGCTGAGATTTGGGATATTTTGGCAGAGAATAGTTTGTTTATACATCTGCCGAGTGAGATGTGGGAAGACTGGAGGAATTTGTTGTCTCATGTTGTGGTGGCTTGTTGGGAGTTTTTTTTTTATCTGTTTGCTCTCTGTTCTTTTCCTTTAACTTGAATTGTGGTTCTGTAACCCATCTTGACCATACATAATACTTAAGCTGTTACCAAGGCAACTAATGTTTTATACATGACATCAAACTGACAAAGTTGTTCAAGGGAAACAATAGAAGCAAAAACTTCCAAGGAACACCCAGTAAAAAACAAATAAAACAGAATACGGCTGCAAGCTGCTGGAGAAACTTAACACAAGAACCGGCAATAGCGTAAAAAACAAATTTAATTTCCGCTTTTGTCACAACTTCATCAGAAAACCATGATGAATGAAGTTGTGACGGAAGCGGAAATTAAATTTGTTTTTTACGCTATTGCCGGTTCTTGTGTTAAGTTTCTCCAGCAGCTTGCAGCCGTATTCTGTTTTATTTGGAAACAATAGAAGCCTGAACTAGGAATCTCACAGAATGTAACAATCACATTCCGAACAAAAAGTATTAAATTGACAATAATCTCTCAGTTTAACCATTGCTGATTATACAAAATAGAATGTTTCCCTTTAAATCTAAAAATGTTTAGTATATGCCATAAAATGGCAATTTATGAATATGGAAAGAGAACTTGTAGTCATTAATAACAATAAGTGAATTTGTTGTTTTTAACCTATAATTTCACTCAAGGAATTCTCATCCAGATGCTGCTTTGAAAAAAGAACTGCAATTGATGAAATCTACCTTACAGGAACTATCTTTGAAGAAGGATGGCTTTAAAAATAACTTAGAAAACCTCAAATTAAATTCTCAAAAACAGACAGATACTCTTAAGGAACTATTACAGCAACACCATACAAAAATAACCAATATAGAGCCTTTTCTAAATGACATTGAAGGGAGACTCAGAGAGGAAAAATTCCAAAAAGAATTTCTGCTTAAACAGAATGCCTGACTGCTTAACAAAATAGATGATTTAAAAAACAGGAAAAGGAGAAACAACATATGTATCATTGGTCTGCCTGAAGGAGAAGACATTGTTTCATTCTTAACCTGGATTCCTGAATGTTTAGACTTGAAAAAGGGACTTTCATTTGGAATTGAAAGGGTGCATAGAGCACTGTGGAAACCTGCTTCTAACTTAACAAATAATCCACCTAGATCCACAGTTATAAAATTTCTTTCATTTCTGGACAAGGAACTAATATTAAAATCTGCTTGGAGAAAATCACCCTTAAAATACAATCAAAGCCTGATGAGGTTTGACAATGATTATTCTTCGAGAATGTAGAACAAAAAAAAGTTTGGCCAATAATAAAACTGTTAAAACAACATTAAAGCACAGCTGGCCTTTCCAGCCAAGATAAAAATAGTTTTTGCCAATGAGATGAGAACCTTCAATGACTTAGAAGAAGCTACTATATTCATCAAAAACAACAAGATAGTGTCCATCCCAGAAGAAATGGAATGGATGGCCCATACTCTTAAAAAAATAAAAGAAACAAATCCTTGGATTGATGCTAGAAAGAAGAAACAAAAAAACTGATTCCAAGATAGCTGCCCCAAAAACAATAACTCTTACATCTACATCTCTCAAAGTATCAACTGATGTGGTACATTACTTGTCATCTGTTTTTATTAAAAAAAAAAGAGGGTTTCTTAAACAACTGAGAAACAGTAATGATTTATTCAGAATGTTCAAAGCGTCCAGTAATTTTTCACAAACAAAGATACGTCAAGATGGGTTACTATTTACATTCTATGTAAGCCAAACAAAGCAACATATAATATAAACATAGAAGTTTTAATTCCCCTCCTTGAACTCAATGAATTCTTATCTTGTTTATTTTTCATTGATATTACTTATAATAATTTAAGTAATTAATTAACTAATTCAACAAGGTACCATTCATCAGAGTTCAGACTCAAATGTAATAAATTAACATCATATATATAGCAGTAATAGCAGAGTGTTTTGAAAAAAAAAATGCTGTCATGGAGACTAATGCCTTCTTCAGGTAAAGTATGATTTAAAAATGCCATGTATTACCTGGTTGAATAATAGTAGTAACCTCTTAGTACAAATGTCATTATTATTCTGTATAAACATAGTTAATATCAATTATGGTAGGTATCATAGCTTTGAGTGCTGTTTGATTAAGCCTGGCATGGTGTGTGTGGATGCAGCTGTGTCTGGCAGCAGTTGTATGTTGCCGTTTTCTACTCTGGGAAGCTGTGGCTTGCAGCTTGTGATCGAGGATTACTGATGCTTGTGTATTAGGAAGAGACGTTTGGTATTTTAGCCTGGATCCAGGGGAAAGGGGTGGATGGAGCTGAGATTTGGGATATTTTGGCAGAGAATAGTTTGTTTATACATCTGCCGAGTGAGATGTGGGAAGACTGGAGGAATTTGTTGTCTCATGTTGTGGTGGCTTGTTGGGAGGTTTTTTTATCTGTTTGCACTCTGTTCTTTTCCTGGCTGCTGCCTCACTGAAAGGAAGGGAATTTAGGCTTGAAGCTGCAGTGAAGTGAAGCCTTGCTTCAGGTGCATCGCGAGCCTCTGTTATGCAATACACAGACACATTAACAGAAATGGATGCTCCCAGGTTGATATGGTAATGGAGACAGAGTGACGATAATGTTTAATGGCTCTGAGGAGCCTATGAGATGATTCTCGGCCAATGTTTTTGGTTTTAAATATATATATATATATATATATATATATATATATATATATATATATATATATATATATATATATATTTATATAAGGGCTCTTTTAAACCACATGTACACATATTGATGCTCTCTCAACACTTCATTTAGCTCATTAAGTTGATTCTTGATAGAAGAAAAAAAATAAATAATAAGCGCAATTTTATATTTAAAATGTATTTTGGTACATAAGAGTGGAAGTCTGAGTTATTGTGAAAAAGTAAGAGCACTTACTCTTGTGCAATACCCTTTGCAGTGGTATGGGAGGTGAGCTTGCTCGGACGTGTTGGGCATATGGGGATAGCTGATTCTAGGGGTGTTTGGGGTTGCCAGGAAGTGCTAGAGTCATCAGAATCCTTTGTGGAAATATCTGTGGGAATGGAAGGTGTGTCGAGTGGTTCACTGGGAAAGTGGCCACTGCATGGAACAGGCTGGTATAATGGAACAGGACAAATATTGGTTTGGATATTTTAAGAACAGCCTGGAAACATACCACATGAACTAGTGAGTGGTATTCTGGCAAAACTGGATGGCATTGTTGCCCGTTCTTGAAGTACTGATATCTGTGCATGTAAGGATGGAAATATACCTATAACAAATAAGAAACTAGAATGGTCTCATAATTTAAAGCCTATGGACTGTATAAACATGCTTACAAGGAGCTAATAATAACAATAAGCATTACAGCTTGTGGTCTCTCAAATAACTAAGCAACAGCCAAAAAAAAAAAAAACAAAAAAAAAAAAACAATACACAATAGTTATGTAATGTAGGATTTTAGTAAATCTGGACATAAAATATATAATTGTTATATAAGATGAAGCAGTCTGCTGAATTTAGATATTAAAGTCAGGTTTTAATAACATGGGCTTGTGTATATAACACTACTGTCTTAACTTGTCATAAATAACATGCACTACATTGCACATCAAAGGGAAGCATGATGATTGTGTTATATAAGTAAATATGCATAACAAGTCATGTAATTGCTTTAACTTGAATTGTAGTTTTTGTAACCCATCTTGACCATATATATTACTTAAGCAGTTACCAAGGTAATTAATGCTTTATACATGACAATAAACTGACAAAGTTGTTCAAGAGAAACAATAGAAGCCTAAACTTGAAATGTCACAGAATGTAACAATCATATGCTGAACAAATAGTATTAAATTGACAATAGACACTCAGTTTAATAACATGGGCTTGTGTATAATAATACTACTGTTTTAACTTGTCATAAATGACATACACTATATTGAACATCAAGAGGAAGCATGATGATTTTCTTATATAAATAAATGTGCATCGCAAGTCATATAATTGCTTTAACTTGAATTGTGGTTCTGTAACCCATCTTGACCATACATAATACTTAAGCTGTTACCAAGGCAACTAATGCTTTATACATGACATCAAACTGACAAAGTTGTTCAAGGGAAACAATAGAAGCCTGAACTTGGAATCTCACAGAATGTAACAATCACATTCCAAACAAAAAGTATTAAATTGACAATAATCTCTCAGTTTAACCATTGCTGATTATACAAAATAGAATGTTTCCCTTTAAATCTAAAAACGTTTAGTATATGCCATAAAATGGCAATTTATGAATATGGAAAGAGAACTTCTAGTCATTAATAACAATAAGTGAATTTGTTGTTTTTAACCTATAATTTCACTTATTTTATAATAAGAAATGACAGATATGAAAATCCTTATGTGTAGGAAATGGAGGGAAGAGGGATGCACTGATAATTAAAATGCACTAAGTTTCATCGATGTTCACATAAAACAAACTTGATGCTTTAAGTAAGTTAGCAGCAAACAAAGTGATTACATAAATAATGGCAAACAATTAAATATATTGTCTGATACATCCAGTAAAATACATTGTATTATAAACATTAAGTATAAATATTATTACAATCTATTTATATTAAGTAAAACATTTTGAAATACTTTATCAGTAAGGATGAATATGTTAAATAACTGTGTGCTAAAATATTTTACTGAGGTTTTATATATAATGCAGCCTACTTTACTATGATTGAATTACTAGTCATCTATCTTTCATGCAAATATTAATTGTTTACATTTATATTGTATAATAATTCTGTCTAATCTACAATAGTACTATATCTGTTCAAAATAAAATAAATATTCCTTATTCCTATTACAAATATTCTCCATAGGATAATTCAATTTATGGACCTCAGATGTTCTGGATTGTCAAGGTATGCGTGATAATCTGATGGACTTAGGTTTATCCATCAGATTAGGAATGATTTCATTCCATGGCTAGTGCAGACATTAGTTTTGGTAACATTTATTTTAAATTTGTTATTTCACAAAAACAATTTTAGTATGCCTGACAAAAACATTACTTTATTGGTAGACACTCAAAGTATACACCTGATAATTTCCTTTAAAAGCTCAAATATATACTTTATAGTTATCAGAGAAAATGTTTAATAGTCACAATAAAACAAAAATTACATAGTCTAAATAATCTAAGATGGATTTAACTTTATTATCATTAAATACCAGTTTCTTAAACAATCCTAGCAAGAGATCAAATCTACTGAAATATTTAAAATTGAACAAAGCACAAATTGTCTTCTTTCAAGAAACTCGTGACAATTACAAATGGAATCCTAAGGAATATATGATATTGATCCACTTTAAAGACAAAGACAAAAGGGGTAACAATTTTATGGAAAACAAATGTGATTAAACCAGAAATCATTTGTAAGTATGAATATAAAGAAGGCCTTACGGCATTAGTAGTAGTTAAAGATAATAACAGAATATGGACCCTAGCCAGTCTATACTGGTTCTCGTGCATTGGAACCGGAACCATTTAAAAAACATTTGGATTTCATTTCCAATGGTTATAAAGGCAACTTAATATTAGGAGGAGATTTTAACAGTATATTTGATACTTCTGAAACTACAAATAAAAGAACGCTACATACATCTGCTGTATCAAAAGCTTTAAGCAAGTGGGTAGAATGATTTCATCTCATAGATACTTTCAGATTTAAAGAAGATAAATATTTGTTTTCCCATCAAGATCACAGATTTCGGCACCCAAACTACAATAGGTAAAATATTTGCTGCCCATGACTTACATTCTAAAATCATTAATTTCTCAATCACTCCCTGCTCCTTTTCAGACCACAATTCATTGATACTAAAACTTCAAAATGGGTACAAACCATTAATCTTTAACTCCAAAATTCCAGCATATATGGCTAAAATTAAAGAGTTCAAACCCTGGTTATTATCTGAATTACAGTTCTTCTTAGATATTAATTACCATAGAGATAAATAAAATAATGATATGGGACTCATTAAAAGCTTACATATGTGGTAAAACCCTAACTTGGTATGAAAAACAAATCAGAGAATGGTATTCTGAATTATTAGATCTACAATCCAAACTTTTGTCAGTAAAAGCTGAAAAAAATCAAAATAATTTTGAGATGAAAAAGAAAGTAGCAGTATTAAACAATAAATTAAATTTTAACACATAAAACTAGTTTAGCTTTAGAAAAACTAAAAATTAATACCTTGGCCTCTTCTCCCAAAATAGCTACATAATTTATCCACAAGAATCAAAATACAATCAAAAGCTAATAACATTAAAAGTATCTTCCATGAAAAGAAAGGGGAAAATGTCTCAGATATAGGTGATATTCTTGATACCTATAGAGATTATATATATATATATATATATATATATATATATATATATATATATATATATATATGGAACATTTCCAAAAAGAAAATATACATATTGATTAATTAAATCTAGATGAAAAATGTTCTAATATATAAAAAAAAAAACAGAAAAATTGAAACTAGATCTGCAAGTACCCATATCCTACAAAGAAATTACAGATACAATAAAAGAGGATAAAAATAATAAGGTTCCAGGTATTGATGGCATAGTTATGGAAATATAGAAACTTTTTCCTTCAAAGATACTATCCCTCTTCCATAAAACTCTATTAGAAATTCAGTCACAAGCTTTAATATCACCATCTTGGAGATATGTCTTAATCACACCAATCCTAAAGGAAAAAAAAATCCCCAAACCTCTGTACCTCATATAGACCTATATCATTATTAAATAATGACTATACGATATTTATGACAATATTAACTAACATAATTAAAATACCACTATCCAAAACAATAAATAATGGTCAAACTGGATTTATATATCGTAGACGCACACATGACAATATTAAAAGGATAATTTCTCTTATAGATTATGTTAATAAAGAAAACAGAGAAAAACTCATAATCGGCTTAGATATAGAGAAATCCTTTGATTCCCTAAATTGGGAATATTTATTTAAAATCCTAATGCTATTTGAATTTCCTGCATCCTTTGTTCATCTCCTAAAGAATATATATATATATATATATATATATATATATATATATATATATATATATATATATATATATATATACAAGTAATTTAGCGTATGTCAAGTTAGGTCGTTTTGCCTCTGAATCTATACATATAACAAAAGGCACTAAACAAGAATGTCCCATGTCACCGATTCTATTTGCTCTGGCTATTAAAATATCAGTAGATTTAATTCATAGCAATATAAAAATCAAAGGACTAGATGTTTATGAACAATACATTTCTAAAGTAATGCTATTTGCTGATGACATATTACTAACATTATCTAATACAAAAGAGACATTAGAAGAATTAGCTATATTAATTGACAAATTTCACATGACTTCATGACTCCATTTCAATAAATCAAAATCAAATGTTTTATTTTTAAATTAATAAAGAACTGCAGACTAAAGGGGAATGACATCATAGGGAAACAATAATCTACCTTAAAATATCTAGGAATTGAGTTATGCAAGGATAATAATGAATTTGCCTCAAAAACCTACAATAATATCATCAATACAATTAAAATCCCTGTGGAAAAATGGAACAAAATGATATTAACATTTGAAGATAGACTACAGTCAATAAAAATAGTTTTACTGCCCAAGATCCTATATATAGCCTTGGCAATACAACTGTTACCAGAAAGGAATATACTTAAAGAAATGAATTCATGCCTAATAAAATGTCTGAGGTTTCTTAAAAGAAACAGAATAGCTTTAATGCATCATATCAGACCATGGAAATAGGGAGGATTAAACTTTCCTGATATAGAAACATATATAAAGCATCAAAATCTAAAACAATCTCAGATTGACTTAGTCAAAATTAATCTGTAAATTGAAAAGAATTACTAACTGTAATATCAATAAACAAATTTGATTTACAAAATAAAAATCAAATAACAGATAAAAACAATTTGCCATGGCACATATTATGTATTAGTATCCAATATAACATAACTAAGCCCACTAAAACAGGTATGATTAATTATTACATTGACTCATTTAGGAAAATTATTAATGCAAATATAGATTTAAAAATCTGGTTTGATCTTTTAACACCATTTATAGTCACAAAGAACTTTTCACATAAAATATATAAATTATTAATTCTTGGGAACCGAAAGGATTTGTTTGTTGGCTCCAATGTATCAAAGAACTAAAAGTTTTAGATATGCAAGTAATAAAAACAACATACACAATTCCACAACAGGACTGCTAACCTTACAAAGTATTCTGTCCTATTTGGAAGACTTAAGTAGAATAATTAGCAATTCTTCATTTAAACAAATACATACATTTATGCAATATATATATGAAATCATATATAATGACTTTGACATGGGAAACAGTATTTCAAAATTTTATAAAATATTGATAAACTATAAAACAACACCCAAAACCTCATATTGGAAATATATAATAAAAGGACACTCAATACAGTTAACTGAGGATATTAAAAGAAACATCTTATTTTCAATAACATATGCATCCTTTATACAACACTGGAAAGTAATTAATTAGAAATGCTTACACAGAGCATTCTTAACCCCAGATAGAATCAGTAAAAATAGTTGTTCCATAAAAAGAATATGTTGGAGATGTGAGCAAGTAGACAATGCAGATTGGAACTACATTTCCTTTGATTGTGTTAAAATTAAGCCATTTTGGAATGGTATTAATAATGTTCTACAAGCTTTATTTAATGAATCATTTTATTTAACAAAAGCTCTTGTATTATTAAATATGAATGAAGGTTCTCAATTGAACAGGTCAACCATGTATCTAGTATGGACTATACTTGCGATTTCAAGGAAGTGTATAACAAGAAGATGGAATACAAACACAATACCAACTTTGGAAGACTTCTACAGCCTACTGAAGACCACATCATTCTTGGAAATTAAAATTAAAGAACTAAGAATTTATCCAAAGCCATTTATCAACAACCCTTGGGGAAAATTCTTATTGTTGATTGACACTATGCAATAATTGATCAGACACTCTGATAATGGATTGGACATACTTATAAAGTAACTGTATATATTAAGATCCATTATAGTGTCAGGCTATTGTAAATAGTATACATAGTTATTTAAGAAGTTATGTATAAATACTATGGAATTCATGCAAATGTATTTGAAAAATAAAAAAGAAATTGAGAAAAAAAATTGCATTAAAACCTGCCAAACCTTATGGAGTTTATTTTCACTTAAAAAGAAAATGATCTTCAGCTCCTATAAACTTAGTTATACTAAGAAAACTCAAAAAGGTTTTATCCATTTGACTTACTGGCATGACCAAGATCCCTCCATTTCAGCTAGCCAAATTTGTCAATCTATTCAGTTATCCACATTATTCATCCCCTTTAAAAAAACTTAGATATACCCAACTCATGTTGTTAAACAAAACTTATTTTACTCCATCTATCCTAAATAAAATCTATCCCTCTAACCCCCCTTATGCCCTTAATGTCCAAATCAAAAAGCCAACCATTTTCACATCTTTTGGAGCTGTAAATCTTTCTACAATCTTTGGTGCTCCTTCAGGGTTTACTTGGAAAAAATGGGTTGCAAGAAATCCACCCTGTCTTGGAAATTCACTCTACTACATACCAATCCTCCTGGTTTGTCTAAATTACAACTTTGTATTTTAATGTATATTTTCACTTTAATTAAATATTACATTACACTTAATTGGAAAGACAGGTCCTTACTTTAATGGGATGGATTTAAATGCTTAGTCATCAAACACTTAATAGCTCACAAACACCTAATTTGCAGCTTGAAAATCTACTCTTACTTTATGAAATAATTAAAGACATTATCTGATCATTTCTTAGCTTATTGCTGTCCTTCTTTATCTTTGTGTGGGTAAGGTATACTTTTGTATATAGTTGTTTCATCTTTTTGTTATTTACTGTATGTAGTTTGGTTGATGATATGTTTCAACTTGAATAAAGAGATTTCAAAAGAAAATGGTGATATGTTACATTTCACCATCTGTCATGACACTACCTAATGATGGTGTGCTGTGATGTACACACAAGCATGACTGTATTGCTAATTGCACTATCAATGATTGATGGTGATGTGTGGAAAGAGTACCCACCCCTCTACGCCTATGCCACACAAACACAATGTGTGACAGATGTGACTGTACTTCAAACCTTGATTCCATGGTATCTCACACAGCAGTCAGTACATATGGCAATGAGCATTTTGCCAACATGCACAGCTCAGCTCATGCAACACCCACACCCACATCACACACACCTGAATGTGTGCAGCTCCTTACTAGACACATTCCCAAATAATGGACACCTCAGAAAATCCTACCTCTGCAGAGCACAGTACACATAGTAGTGCATGGACCACTGTCTCACCGGTCACACACCTGAGTCACAACACAAAAGCAAACCTATTATTCATAGGTGAGTACATCTTGAGACACATTGATGTCCATGTCACCAGGCTACATGTGGGAAACATTACAGTTAGCTGTCTGTGGGTTGACACAATACACCATAACACACATCGTCACAGCTTAAAAAATATCAGGTAACATAATGATTACATCATATTTCCTGCACGTGTGTAGGGACATACATCGCTGGACTGTATGCAGACACAAGACTGAGCTTACACACCCTGTGTCTCTTGCTGGTAGGCCCGTAGCTTTCAGCTGCACTTGACCTTCACCTAGGATGATAGCTCAATACACACAGATTAGTGTCATTAAAACTATCAGTCCTACCCCCCTGCAGAAAATACAGAAATATACTTCAACAAAGAAATGTATCGTCCCCTATGGGATAATTTACATAGCATGACTGCTTCCCTCCTCAGATGGGACAGGCATGTATGCAGAGCTCTACACAGCAAACCTGCATGGTGGACAACTGTCATTAGCAGGCTGTACAACAAGAGACGGACATTGTTCTGTGACAGTTGTAGTGAGGGTGCCTCCTAAAATGGAGAAACAACCTCCTCAGCTAAAACAAGCACATAGTGTTTGTGTGGCATCATGTAGATGCAGTATATGAAAAAAATCAGCCTCCCTCATGAAGCAGAACTACAATGCACAATGTAGTTACATGTGTAACCAGAGAGCACATGCCCAGATTGTTGATGAATTTGTACATAATGGTACCACATATAATGGGTCTGTACTCATAACTAACCTGTTGTCCCACAGGTTCTGCATCAACTTCACTCCCCAGTCCCCACCACATGTACCACATGACATTCATACAACCTGTCCCATTCCTTCCATATCTACAGAGCAGGTATTAACTGTCCTCTATGGGAGATCCCCAACACCTATTGGACATGCTAACTTTCCAGGCTGCATCCTACATGGGATCCACCAAGGATTCCTAAGATCATTAGGGACTCCTTGCAATCATATAGTAACCACTCTCTGCATTCCAGCTGACTGGACAATTGCAATTTTTATCCCCTTGCACAGAGGTGGTGCATCCACCGACCACTGGAACTATGGACCTATTTACCTGAGTAGCCATATCTGTATGCCATGGGGCAAATCATAATGGAGATGATCAGCAAACATATATGTGATGTACAAACAGTTGATTGTATACAGTTTGGATGTCTGACATGGATATCATGGCTGTTTAAAGTGGTGGACATGTCAGAGGCAGTGACCAAAGACCTGGGTGAGGGGTCATCTGGGGATACAACCCCCCTGAACTTAGCCAAGCATTGTGACTCTATCCCCCACTCAGGCATCATTGACAAAATTACTCACTTGGGTATCCACTGTAATATCATTATAGGGGTCACTAAGTGGTTCATTGATGTCACACATATTCAAAATAGGGAAATCCACCTCCAGTAGTTGATCTGTAAGCAGCAGTGCTCAAAAGGGCTCAGTCCTGGGTCCTGTACTGCTTGGGATCCATTTAACCACAAGTGCAGGAAATACTGACTGTCTGGGACTGACAATGTTGGTTGATGCCTGCAAACTGTGAGCAGTCATAGACTTTGTGAGTTATGTCAATATCCTACAAGAGGGTATTGATGAACAAATGCCTGTTGACATACTACTGGCCATAAACTCCATGCAACTATATATATGTAGTGTAATTTCCATCAGTAATACCTATGCTCCTGGTAAGTAGCACATCAATTACAAAATGTGATGTACATATTCAGGGGTGATAGACATGGGCATACGGGTCTAGTCACATAGGTTTACACCTAATGTACCCAAGTTCACCATGTCTCCCCACTGGTAAGACTGAATCATATGTCATAACTGAGGGCACAGTCACCTGAAATTGACATACTCATAACCTCCATGTACTCTTCCCTCTGCAGGCCAATATTTGAGTGCAATGGCCATTTGGTCCTGTACCTTTCCAAGCAGTACTGGCAATTGCACACAACACAATGGTCCCTCACAAGGGGAACTTCACATCTTCAGTATCTGTTCAATTGGTTTCATTTGAATTCAGTGGTGAATTTACCTGTGGCATATACTACTCAGGGGATCTCTGCCTTGCATACGGGCAATGTGTAACCCTGCTTAATTGGAAATGCTGCATATCCATAGGTGGCATGGTACATGGATTACTCACTCTAAGGACATTAATCTGGTATGTGACATTAGTAATACATGCTGGTGGGAGAGAGCTATCATACTTTAACACACCTTTGAAATAGAAGCCTGCCTAATGGCAAACAGAGCACTTCAGTCATCCTCATCAGTTGCCATCTATATGATTGACTGGGTGACCATCATTTCATGACAGGGCTTCTGCCTGTGTCCCTCATGGAGAGGGGCAATATGTGTTGATCATGTAAATAAGAGTATAAACTTGGCTAGGATTTTGAGGGCTGTAGGCCATTATGCTACTAAAAGTTCAAAGATCCTATGATTCCATAAGCTGATGTAAAATGCTCTAACAGCCACACACAAAAACCTGGCTACATTGAGGATAGCACCACTTCTACTTACTGTTTACAGGACACAGCACACCACATACACTACAAGTTGGCAGCATGTAGATTAGAACAGTTATTTATCTAATGATACACACTACAGATCACAGTAAGTGATGCACTTGCTACACCTCAAGTCTACTATTGCTATCTCTTTAGGACATCTCATGTTTGATGACATCATCAGGCCTAGTTGCGGTCAGGCATTTGGAGGCCCACATCACCTGCTACAACCAAACCCTACCTCTTTCTATGT